>NC_061121.1:231239968-231370690 GCF_002878395.1 Capsicum annuum | reverse complement strand
TATATTTATAGATTACTGAAATTATTTTGTTGTGGATTGTCTTTGAAATGATCTGAGCTAAGTCTGGGAGAAATCTTTAGCACCGAGTGGGAGGTATAAAGTGACCTTACTTCCCTAGAACTACGTTACCCCATAGGAGTGAGCCTGAGGCTGATTTATATAGTGATCACTAGTTTGTATGGATTTGATATCGATAGTCCTACTACGATGGAAAGGATAGACGGCTCTCCCCAACGTGGGTTGTACGTTGGACTCCATGTAGCTCACATGGTTTATGTCGGTTATAGGATCTCCCAGTGTGTGTGTGTTTCCTTGCGTCTATGGTGAATGGTAAAGTGATTTGAAAGTGGAATTGTGAAAGTTATTCTTTTAAAAGATTTAAATGATATTTATATTATGAGAATTGATATTCTTGATGAACTGAAAGTGATTGATAAATTATATGATGGCTCACATGTGTTATTGTACTTATTTCATCCTCTCATGATTATGATGATTTTCTTCGGGCTATGTGAGTCTTTCATACATCCTGTATATTTCTTATAAATATTTATGATGATGATGTTTATACAACTGCATACACCCCCATATACTCAGTTCCTTTCCATGGTACTGACCCACATCTTCGGATGTGGGCTGCATTTTCTCAGAATATAGGTTCAAGTGCTCAGTTCCAGGTTCGACGGTAATTCTTTGGGCACGCTATTCTACATCCTCTTTTGTGGTGAGTCCTTATGTTCTGAGGACGTGATGTCTGATGTTGGTTTCACAGAATTGTTTACATTTGATAACTGAGTATGAGTCAGTTGGGTCATGTCTCAATAGCTCGTTGGTTTTATTGATTTTCTTAGAGGCTTGTCAGACTAGTATAGATGTTGGGAGTTGACTAATAAGTCATATTTTGTTATCTTTCTGAAATTCTTTTATTCTTGGATAATGATTACTCTATTGATATTTGAGGGTTATTTATGGAAACCCCATTGATTTGTGTTGAACTGAATGAAAATGGCTCAAAGGGTTAGCTTGGGCCTACTCGTAGCCTCAAGCACCGTGTGATGCTCCGGGACCCATTTTCCGGGGTGTTACATTACCTCAGTTATGATATTGTGGAATAATCAAAAGGCTGCGGAAGCTACTTGGGAGTCGGGGGATGATATGCGTGCAAGATACCAAAATCTCTTTGATCATGTGAATGAAATTATAAAAGTTATAATCCTTGGCTTATTCTTTTTATATCCTCTTTAATGATATTAATCGTGCTTACCTGTGTCCCACGCCATCATTCGAGGATGAATGATCCCAAGAGGGATAATGTAACATCCCGCAAAATTTTCAGCATTGTATCTCACCTAGTAGCATGAATGAGAGGCTAGCAACTAGAAATCTTTCTAAGTGTCAAGAATGACTTAGCTTCATTTTTAGCTCCCGAACTTGGATAGTCTCTAAATTGATTTTTTCGACCTTGAGTCTTGGTTTTGAAAGTTTATTCATGATCGGGGATGGAAGGAGTGGCTCGGAGAGGTTTTGGATTTTTTTGGAAAAGGATGAAGCGTGTTTGGATATTGGAAACAGTGGCCCGACGTGAAGTAGGCGTGCCGCGTTGATGATCACGTTGGTGAAACAGTGAACCAATGTGAAGTCGACATGCCGCATCGATGACACAATAGCCCGACGCGATGTCGATGTGTCACATCGGGTAACGCGTCAGGTTCCTAGTTTGTGTTTTTCTTTTAAATTTTGGGTCAGGAAGGGTATTTTAGTCTATTTCCTTCACCTACACTTTTTCATGACATGAGATTAAAATATTTTTGGGGCTAAATACATCAGAAACCACTTATATTCCCTCAAATCAAAACCCTAATCCTTTCCCCAAAGATCTAAAGTTCATCCTTAAGATTAAGAGTTCCAAGAAATAGTTAAAGTTTGGGTTCCACTCTCCCTCCTAAGTAATCTAAGGTATGTGGGACTATCCTAAACCTCATAGTCATTGATTATTGGTTTTCAAGTTAGTTTTTAAGAATCTATTTTTGTGTATTAGATGGGTTTCAAGGAATTTGATAAATTGTGTTGAAATTTTTACATTATGATGATGTGTTGTGAAAATTATGGTTGAATCCCTAAGTATGAATTGTTCTTATGTAAACTATGATGATGCTTGGATTGGGAACTTAAATGAGAGCATGGGATATATACTTCCCTCTTTTGCTATGAAATTGTATTGGTTTCATATGTTAAGAATCAGTTATGAAAATTGTAAAATGTTTTAGCCTGCTATGTATACACTGAAATGTTTTCATGAGATAATAGAAGGGTGATTTACTTGTTTTATGTTGATCATGGTTCCTATAATGATGGTTTCAAGTTGAAAGAAAAGATGACCACCGTAGATAAAATCATTTCAGAGAAAATTATTGATTATGAATATTTTGAATGATGAACTTCCGTTTGATGATTGAATTATTTTAGGTTGTCAATGATACCTTTTGAAATAAGAAAAAGGGCAGTAGAGATGTTGTAACATGACTTGCAAGTCTGGGTATGACGATACCCTATTTGATGTGCCTGAAATCATTAAGAAAGAAAGAACTTTTCAAAGAAGATATGGTTTAAAGAATTTAAAATTAGGCTTAAGAGTGTTAGATGGTTACTCGAAGAAGTCACAAGTCAAACGAGTCATTGCCCAAAATCGTGAATTGCCGACACTGGTTTATAATACCTAAAAGAGAGATTATACGCTAGCAACGTCCCAATAGCGTAGTAGAGAAGCAGAGATTCCAACCCTTACGAAAAACTTGAGTTGTGGGCTTAGCCGCCGAGTCAAGGGTGGATTCCATATATCCCATAGAATGGCAGAGTTGGAGGGTGTACCATCTGGCTCAAAAGTAAGATAAAGAGTAGAGTTGTGAATTGCAGAATGTGTTTTGAAAGTTTCAGATTATACCCATGTGTTTTCAACTATTTCAAGATGATACGTGATTTATCAAATGCTCTCACCTATGTTTTATAAAAATGCATATTTTATTTTTGGATTATTCTGTGTACCAGTACGATTGTATTAACCCTCTATTTTTCTAGGTCTGATGCTCAGTCTAAAGGTCCTTCTAAGCCGTAGAGTTATCACACAGAAGTGAAGTGTGCAGTTGATGAGCCTTCTCTATTCCGAAAGGCCTGTTTCTTTTCGGACACTTGTTATCTACTTTGGTTTAGGTTTACTGGGGGCCTTGTCCCCGTTTCAGATAGATAGTTAATTTCGTATGTAGTAAAGATTCACAAACAGAAATAGATATTGTCTAGATGTTGATGAATTTCCGTTCGTATTGATATTCTTAACTTAGGACATGACCATGATTCCAAAATGATTTAAATTTCTGTATCTTTTCTTTACTAAATGAGTATTGTGCATGATCACCAGATGTAGAAGGGCACCCGTGCCTTCATGGTTCGGGATGCTCGTTATGGCCAGGGCCTCAGCTCGAGTTGTTACAATCTTGATATCAAAGCACGATTCATGATCCTAAGATGTCTGCGAAATCGCGTCTGGTAGAGTCCTGTTTATGGGTATGTAGCGTGCCACACTTATAAGAAGGAGGATACTAGGAGTCTAGGAATGTATTCCTTCGTTGTGATTTAGTTCATGCTTTAGAGTGTGAGTGTCTTCTAATCAATGGTCTCTTGTATTTCAGAAAATCTAGTAAATGTAATACCCAAGCCGGGGATGTCCGCCCTACTCATGGGATCGGGACACTGAATAGGGCTCACACTTCTGAATTTGTTGCTGCTCCGAGAGTCCCTTCTATTCAGACTAGCCCACCTAAGGCTCCCTGATTTAGGACTAACCACACCCAGCCTTCCCAAAGAGAGATATCAAATTATGAGTTCAGACAGTCGATGCATATGATTGCATAGTTGGTGGCTTCACAGCCCCAATGGTCAAAGGATATTGGATCTGCTTCTGGTGTAACCGAGACCACGTGGGTGATTCAGTTCATGAGATTAAACCTGCCTAAGTTTACGGGAACAAAGTTTGAGGAGGACCCACAAGAGTTTATGGATGAGATAGAGAAAATTTTTTGGGTTATGCACGTGGATGAAGTATAAGGGATCAAAATAGCGGCCTATCAACTTAAAGAGGTAGCGACCAAGTGGTACAATGAGTGGGAAGATTCGAGAAGAGATAGTGCTGAGCCTTCTGTATGGAGCAAATGTGTGAAAGCTTTCCTGGACCGATTCTTTCCTCAGGAGTTGAGAGAGTCCAAGACTGAGGAGTTCATGAATTTGAAATAGGGTAGAATGAGCATCAATGAGTACTCCTTGAAATTCAATCAGCTAGGCCATTATGCTATGAAACTGGTAGGCAACATGAAGGCCCGTATGCAAAAGTTTGCATCCGGTCTCTCGGATGACTTAGTGTTGGAGTGCACGGGGGGAATGCTTAACAGAGATATCGATTTATCTAGATTGTCCGTTCACATGCAGTAGGTTGAAGAGTAAAAGAAGAGGGTTGCTGAAGTAAGTAAAAAGGATAGACAAACCAAGAGGGCCAGACCGGCAGACTAGAACCACAGTCAGTACCAAGATGGAAATTGGGGTAAAGGTGGCCAAAGAAAAAGTTTTGGGGTAATGCTCAGCCTGCATCCAGCGCTCCCGCACTCAGACTTTCAGTTGATCGGCGGTTTCAGAATTTTCAGCCTAGCCATGGGCTGCGGATGGAAGGTACTCAGTCTTAGGGGAGTGTAGGACATACTCCTCGGTCATACCCACATTGTGGAAGATGTGAAAAGGATCATCCTGGACCGTGCCAATTTGGTACTCTTGTTTGCTATTCCTGTGGCCAGCCAGGTCATATCAAGAAGGATTGCCCCACGGTGAAAGAGAACTTTGGAGGCGCCAAGTCTCAGGAGAACTCCACTGCTCCTCCTTCTAAGGGCGCTACTTCAGCTACCGGGGGTGGTCGCAACCGGTTGTAGATGTAGTCACGGGTACGTTACAAATTTTCTCCCGTGATGTGTATGTGTTGCTTGATCTCGGGTCTACTTTGTCTTATGTGACCCTATATGTGATAGTCAATTTTGGGTTTGAGCCCGAAGTTATTACAGAACCTTTCTTCATTTCCACTCTTGTAGGTGATTTTGTTGTAGCTAGGAGGGTATATAAAAATTGTGTTGTGTTTATTTGTAGCTGTGATACTGTGGCAGACCTCATAGAGCTTGATATGGTTGATTTTGATGTTATTTTAGGAATGGACTGGCTCCATTCGTATTATGCCACGCTAGACTGTAGAACCTGAAAGGTTACTTTCTCTTTTTCGAATGAACCAGTGATATAATGGGAGGGGCATTCCTTAGTACCTTAAGGGAAATTCATATCTTACCTCAGAGCCCGTAAGCTTATTTCCAAAGGTTATTTGTGTCATCTTATTTGGGTTAAAGATTCAAATACCGAAAGTCCTTCTCTCCAATCTGTCTCTATGGTTAATGAATTTCTAGAAGTCTTTCCGTTGATCTCCCAGGAATACCACTTGATAGGGAGATAGATTTTGGTATTGATTTATTGCCAGACACCCATTCTATTTCTATTCTGCCATATAGAATGGCTCTTACAGAATTGAAGGAGTTGAAAGAACAGCTAGCAGATCTTCTTGACAAAGGCTTTATCCGTCCTAGTGTTTCTCCCTGGGGTACCCCTGTACTCTTTATCCGTATGAAAGATGGTTCCCTCCGTATGTGTATAGACTCTCGTCAGTTAAATAAAGTCATTGTTAAAAATAAATATCCCCTTTCTAGAATTGATGGTGTCTTTGACCAACTTCAGAGTGCTAAGTGTTTTTCAAATATAAACCTTCATTTGGGTATCATCAGTTGAAGGTTAGGGATGCTGATATTCCCAAAATAGCTTCCCGAACCCTATATGGCCATTATGAATTCTTAGTCATGTCCTTCGGATTGACTAATGCCCCTGCAACTTTCATGGACATAATAAATAGGGTGTTTCATCATTTTCTAGATTTTTTTGTCATAGTCTTTATTGACAATATTTTGGTTTATTCTAAGAGTAAGGAGGATCATGTCAACCACCTCCGAATCATCCTTCAGACCCTTAAAGATCATAAACTGTATGCAAAATTTTCCAAGTGTGAATTTTGGCTTAGTGTTATTTCTTTCGTAGGGCATATTATGTCTAGTGAGGAAATTAAAATTGATCCTCAAATGATTAAGGCGGTGAGAAAATGGCCCAGACCCATGGCTCCTACCGACATTCAGAGCTTCTTGGTTTGGCGGGGTATTACAGAAGGTTCGTAGAGAATTTTTCTTCCATAGCTGCTCCACTTACCAGGTTGACACAAAAAAGGTGAAATTTGTATGGTCAGACTCCTGTGAGAATAGTTTCGAGAAATTGAAAGACAAGTTGACTATTGCACCTGTTTTGACCCTTCCTAAGGGTACAGAGAGTTTTGTTGTGTACTGTGATACATCCCGGGTGGGACTTGGGTGTGTACTTATGCAGCATGGCAAGGTGGTAGCTTATGCATCAAGGTAGTTGAAGGTGCTCAATTGAAATTACCCCACCCATGACTTGGAGTTAACGGTTGTGGTATTTGCACTTAAAATCTGGAGGCATTATCTTTATGGAGTACATGTTGATATATTTACTGACCACAAAAGTTTACAGTATGTTTTCTCACAGAAAGAACTGAATCTCAGACAGAGGCATTGGTTGGAACTGTTGAAGGATTATGACATGATCCTGTACTACTATCCGAGCAAAGCAAATGTGGTGGCCGACGCCCTCAGCAGACCATCCATAGGAAGTCTTTCTCATGTTGAGGAAGGAAAAAAGGAGATGGTGAAAAATATTCACTGGCTTGCAAATCTAAGGGTTCGACTTCTGGATTCTGAAGATGGAGGAGTGGTTGTACATGAAATAGCTAAATATTCTCTATGTGCTGACATACAAGAGAAGCAGGACAAAGATCCTACCTTGATGCAAATTAAAAATGATGTGAGTCAACAGAAAGTGATAGCGTTTGAAATTGGTGGTGATGGGATTTTGAGATATCAAGGTAGGTTATGTGTACTGAATGTGGATGTTTTGCGAGACGGGATTCTTGAAGAAGCCCACAACTCGAGGTATGTTGTTCACCCGGGATCTACTAAAATATATCATGATCTCAAAGCTATATATTGGTGGAATAATATGAAACGTGATGTGTTTGAATTGTCAACAAGTTAAAGTGGAACATTTGAGACCAGGAGGTACTTCTCAAGAGATAGCTTTACCTATGTGGAAAAGGGAGATGATCAATATGGATTTCATCACGGAGCTTTTGAGGTCCCAAAACCAGTATGATTCCATTTGGGTGATTATGGACCAGATGACCAAGTCATCTCACTTTCTGCTTGTAAGAACTAATTATTTGGGAGATGATTACGCCAAGCTGTATATCGAGAAAATAGTTTGTTTGCATGGGGCATCGATATCCATTATATCCGATCAAGGTATGCAATTCTCTTCACAGTTTTGGTGATCTTTTCAGAGGGATTTAGGTACCGAAGTGAACTTGAGTATTGCTTTCCATCCTCAAATCGATGGAAAAGCCGAACGTACTATTCAGACCCTTGAGGATATGTTGAGGCCCTGTGTAATTGACTTCAAAGGTAGTTGGGAAGACCATTTTCCATTGATAGAGTTTGCCTACAATAATAGCTACCATGCCAGCATTAAGATGTCTTCTTTTGAAGTACTTTATGAGAGGAGATGTAGATCACTGATTGGGTGGTATGAAGTGGGTAAAACATGGTTTTTTGGGCTTGATCTTCTTCATCAGGCAATGGAGAAGGTGAAAATCATTAGAGAACAACTTAAGATAGCTCAGAGTCAAAAAAAGTCCTATGCCTATATTAGAAGAAGACAGTTGGAATTTAAGGTAGCCGATTAGGTGTTTCTCAAAGTTTCCCCTATTAAGAAAGTCATGCATTTTGTAAATAAGGGAAGCTTAGTCCTCATTATATAAGACCATACCAGATTATGAGAAGGATGGGTGGGGTTGCCTATGAATTGGATCTGCCTGCGAGTTTGGATTCTGTGCATTCCGTGTTCCATGTGTCTATGTTGGAAAAGTGTATTGAGGACCATTCTTTAGTGTTACCTATAGAAGAAATTAATGTGAAAGACTCATTGTCATACGAAGAATAACCCGTTGACATCTTGGATCGCCAAGTTCGGAAGTTGAGGAACAAAGAAATAACCTAGGTTAAGGTATTATGGAAGAATCAAGAGGCTGGGGAAGCTACTTGGGAGTCGGGGGATGATATGCGTGCAAGATACCAAAATCTCTTCGATTATGTGAATGAAATTATAGAAGGTATGATCCTTGCCTTATTTTTTTTATATCCTTTTCAGTGAGATTAATCGTGCTTACCCGTGTCCCGCACCATCATTCGGGGATGAATGATCCCAAGGGGAGATAATGTAACACCCCGCAAAATTTTCAGCATTGTATCTCACCTAGTAGTATGCTTGAGAGGCTTGCAACTAGAAATATAAGTGTCAAGAATGACTTAACTTTATTGTTAGCTCCCGAACTTGAATGGTCTCTAAATCGATTTTTCCGACCTTGAGGCTTAGTTTTTAAAGTTGATTCATGATCGGAGATGGAAGGAGGGTGGCTCGGAGAAGTTTTGGATCGGGCAAAGGATGAAGCGTGTTTGGAAGTTAGAAATAGTGGACCGATGTGAAGTCGCTTGCTGCGTTGATGATCACATCGGTGAAACAGTTAACTAACGCGAAGTCGACATGCCACATCAATGATCACGTCGATGAAGTTCATATTTTTCTTTTAAATTCTGGGTCAAGAGAGGTATTTTAGTCTATTTCTTTCACCTAAACTATGTCATAACACGAGATTAAAACGGTTTTAGGGCTAAATACACCAGAAACCACTTATATTCCCTCAAATCAAAACCCTAATCCTTTCCCCAAAGATATAAAGTTCATTCTTAAGATCAGGAGTTCCAAGAACTAGTTAAGGTTTGGGTTTCACTCTCCCTCCTAAGTAATCTAAGGTACGTGGGATTATCCTAAACCTCATGGGCATTGATTATTGGTTTTCAAGAATCTATTTATGTATATAAGATGGGTTTCAAGGAAATTGATAAATTGTGTTGGTATTCTTACATTATGATGAAGTGTTGTGAAAATTATGGTTAAATCCCTAAATTTGAATTGTTCTCATGTAAACTATGATGATGTTTGGATTGTGAACTTAAATGAGAGCATGGGATATATATTTCCCTCTTTTGGTATGAAATTGTATTGGTTTCACATGTTAAGAATGGGTTATGCAAATTCTAAAATGTTTGAGCCTGCTATGTATGCACTGAAATATTTTCATGAGATAATGGAAGAGTGATTTACTTGGGTAGTAAAGAAGCAAAGACTCTAACTCTTTCAGCAAACTTGGGTTGGGAGCTTAGCGGTCGAGTCAAGGGCGGATTTCATATAACCCGTAGAATAGCAGAGTTGTAGGGTGTACCATTTGTCTCAGAAGTAAGATAAAGAGTAGAGTCATGAATTGCAAAATGTGTTTTGAAAGTTTCAGATTATGCCCATGTGTTTTCAACTTTTTTAAGATGATACGTGATTTATGAAATGCTCTCACCTATGTTTTATAAAAATGCATATCTTTTTTTTTGGATTGTTCAGTGTACCAGTACGATTGTATTGACCCCCTATTTTTCAGGGTCTGAGGCTCATTTTATAGGTCCTGCTAAGCTGTAGAGTTATCAGACAGAAGTGAAGTGTGCAGTTGGTGAGCCTTCTCTATTCTGGAAGGCCTGTTTCTTTTCGGACACTTGTTATCTACTTTGGTTTAGGTCTACTGGGCCTTGTTCTAGTTTTAAACAAATTGTTAATTTTGTATGTCGTAGAGATTCGCAGACAGAAACAAATGTTGTCTAGATGTTGATGAATTTCCTTTCGTATTGATATTTTTAACTCAGGAGATGACCATGATTCCATAATGATTTACATTTTCGCATCTTTTCTTTACTCTATGAGTATTGTGCATGATCACCAGACGTAGAAGGGCGCCGTGCCTTCATGATTCGGGATGCTCGGTACGGCCAGGGCCCCGGCTCGGGTCGTTACAATTTTCCCTCCATTTTCCATTCACATATATACCTTTAACACAACAAAACTGAAGTAAATTACGTAAGGAGTAAAAGTATTCATGAAAAGTGTACGATGAATCACTAGCTTGAT
Organism: Capsicum annuum; assembly: GCF_002878395.1. NCBI lineage: Eukaryota > Viridiplantae > Streptophyta > Magnoliopsida > Solanales > Solanaceae > Capsicum > Capsicum annuum. Next base: position 231,360,430 of record NC_061121.1, on the reverse strand, counting down.
AATGTTGAAATCATTATATATGTAAGTAAAGTTGTGTTTTTGCCTATGGTATTTTTCTTGTGAATTAAATTAAATACATTACATGTATGCTGGAGTTAAATCCCCACAATCTGAATACAAAATATTTAAGGAGACCCATGAATGAAAAATTTCAACAACAACAATCGATGACTATGAAACGATTGAAAATTTGTTAGTTTTTTTTAGTGTTGCGAGTGAAGTGTTGTAAAAATTGAGTTGTTGGACATAGAGCACCTTCGGTGTGTAATTTTCACGTTAAAAAAACAAACAGACGTTAAATATATTTACACTAAAGGTGCTCTACTTTCACGACTCTTCAGTGAATCTTTTGCATTTTAAGGAAAGACTCATTGATAGTCGTGAGCCTTCTGTGAATTTATTCCTTCAATGCACCTTTAACATAAATTTTATTATCTCAAAATCTGAAAAGACTGTCATCGTCTGAATTGACGGGACAAGAGGAGACCATTTTTCACACACTAAAGACTCATCTTTACAATGCACCTCCAGTCAAATTACAAAAACACCTGTGAGAATTTTCTCCAAAAAATAATTCTTTATCTTCACTTCATCTCAATTTTACATAATCTCTATCTTTACCTGAGGTCCCCTTTCTTCATCTCAATAAAATATATTTACACCTTTAGTCAAATATATGCTTGCTACTTTTGACATCCACACATATTCCTACTAAATTTAATGTTATGTTTTTTGCCACCACAACCTTGACGACGATATGTTTTAACCTCGAATACCCTGTTTCTCTGTTATAAGTTGTCACCTGATGATTTTTAGACTTCAATTCATACTTCAAAATTTTCTTTGCAACCACAGGTGGTCGTAGTTCCTTTTCGTGAGAGTGGAGCACCTTCAGTGTAAATATATTTTATTGAGATGAAGAAAGGGGTTGAGAAGGATAGTGTCTATCTCGGAGAACCAATTTTAATTTATGCCTGGGAGTTCGACGACAGAGGCAATTCACCTGGTGCGGAGACAGGTGGAACAGTTAGGGAAAGGAAGGAGGATCTGCACATGGTGTTTATCGACTTGGAGAAGGCGTACAACAAATTTCCTAGGGAGGTTCTTTGGAGATGCTTGGAGGTGAGTGGGGTCCCGATGGTGTATATCAGAGCGATCAAGGACATACATGATGGTGCTAAGACCCAGGTGAGGTCGGCGGGAGGAGATTCTGAGCAGTTTTCTCTCTTGACAGGCTTGCACCAGGGATTTACTCTTAGCCCATTTTTGTTTACTTTGGTGATGGATGTGTTGACGCGACGTATTCAAGGTGAGGTGCCTTGGTGTATGCTTTTTGCAAATGATATAATTTTGATCGATGAGACTAGGGGAGGCGTGAATTCTAAATTAGAGGTGTGGAGACAGACCCTTGAGTCTAAAGGGTTTATGTTGAGTAGGAGCAAGACAAAATATTTGAAATGTAAGTTTGATGACTTGAGGCAAGAAAACGAGGTGGTTGTTAGGTTGGATTCCCAGGTGGTTTGTAAGAGGGGTAGTTTAAAGTATCTTGGGGCCATGATTCAGGGGAATGGTGAGATTGACGAGGATATCTCCCACCGTATTAGAGTGGGATGGATGAAGTGAAAGCTCACTTTGGGGGTGTTATGTGATAAGAAGGTGCCGCCCAAGTTTAAAGGCAAATTCTATAGGGTGGCAGTCGGCCGACCATGTAGTATGGAGCAGAGTGTTGGCCAGTCAAGAACTCTTACATTCAAAAATTGAGGGCGGCAAAAATACTGATGTTGCGTTGGATGTGTGGGCTTACTAGGGGTGATAGAGTTCGGAATGAGACTATTCGGGAAAAGGTTGGAGTGGCTTCAGTGGAGGACAAGATGTAAAAATCTGATTGAAATGGTTCGGTCACGTGATGAGAAAAGATATGGATGCCCCGATTCATAGGTGTGAGAGGCTAGCGTTGGATGGTTTCAGGAGGGGTAGGGGTAGACCGAAGAAATATTGGAGAGAGGTAATCAGGCGGGACATGGAGCAGTTACAGCTCACTTAGGACATGACCCTAGATAGGAAGATCTAGAGGATGCGAATTATGATAGAAGGCTAGAGCCAGTTTGGGTCGTTGGGGTAGGGCATTACTTGGTAGGTGTATTATTCTTGTTAGGCCAACTTGTTGCAGGCTTTATTGCAAATTTCTTTAATATTCCTTGTTTATTTTTCCTTGGGATGGCATATTTATGTCTTGTCATCTTGTCCCATACTTTATTATGGATTTGTTTATTATTCATTGTCTTGAGCCGAGGGTCTATCGGAAATAGCCTTTCTACTTCTTCGAAGGTAGTGGTATGGACTGCGTACATCTTACCCTCCCCAGACTCCACTGTGTGGGAATACACTGGGTTTGTTGTTGTTGTTAAGATGAAGAAGGGGGACCTCAGGTAAAGATGTAGATTTTGTAAAGTTGAGATGAAGTGAAGATAAAGAATTATTTTTTGGAGAAAACTCTCAAAGGGTTTTTTTTGTAATTTAACTGAAAATGCATTGTAAAGATGAGTCTTTAGTGTGTGAAAATGGTCTTATCTTGTCCTATCAATTCAGACGATGACAGCATCTTTTCAGATTTTGAGATAATAAAAATTATGTTGAAGGTGCATTGAAGGAAATAAGTCTTTCTTCGAAAATGTAAAATTCACAGAAGGCTCATAACTATCAATGAGCCTTTCCTTAAAATGTAAAAGATTCACTGAAGACTCGTGAAAGTAGAGCACCTTCAGTGTAAATATATTTAACGTTCGTCTGTTTTTTAAAATGAAAATTGCACATTGAAGATGCTCTATGTCCATGCGTTTTCACCATTTTGGTCATGAAAAATTTGGCAAACCCATTTATTAAAATTGTCCCTTATCTAACACTATTTTGATCCAATTCTCTAAATAATCATTCAAATCAAAGATAAACAATTTTTATTTTAATCGAGTTAAATATGAATCAAATATAAATCAACTCATATTATTCATCATAAAATATAAATAATAAAGGGTATCCACTAATTACATCTATCATAAATCAATATAAAGCTTTGTTATTTTTCATAAAAAAATTCTCTATAAGTGTGTTACGACTATTATTTATACCACCAAAGGATGTGGTGCAGCGGATGAGGCTGCTCCTCCCTTAACCAGAGGTCTCGGGTTCTAGCCCTGGGTATGAAAAAATCCCTAGTATGGAGCGCTTCATCCCGAATCCCTTAACCAGAGGTCTCGAGTTAGAGTCTTGGGTATGAAAAAATCCTTGGTAGGGGTTCGAGTCCTGAGTATGGAAAAATCCTTGGTAGGGAACGCTTTCCCCGAATCCCTTAACCTAAGTCTCGGATTTGAATTCTAGTTATGGAAAAATCCTTGGTAGGGAGCGGTCCCCCCGAATAGGGCCCTACACGACGCGAATCTGGATTAGTCGGACTCCAATGCGGAAACCGAACACCGGATGAAAAACAAAAAAAAGACTATTATTTATAGGTAACAAAGGTAGCTTAACCAACGGAAAAGCTTTAATAGAACCCTAAGGGGTCGTTTGGTGTGACGTACTAAAGCAAATAATTTCGGAATAAAATAATAGTCCCGGGATAAATTTTTTGGTATGTTGTTTGGGTGCTAATATTCAGGATAACTTATCCCGGGACTAATAAATATTGCCGGGATAAATTATCCATACACATGGTGGTATAAAAATCCCATCATTATTTATATTTGGGATAAAACTATAAAATGACAAAGTTACCCTCAAATCCTTTCACTACAAGAAAATAGTTAAATTGTGACAGAATATTTGTAACGGAACACTTCTGTAACAATTTGTGACAGAATTGTGATGAATTTCCGATGGATTTTTTTCATAAATATAAAATTTTTATTTTTTTTTATTTTCACATAAATATTGAAAGAGTAACAAATTTTTGACAGATTTAAATATAATTTTTGTGACCAAAATATTTTTTTCACAAATTAAAGTTGATGAGAAAATATAGTAACGTTCTGTCACAAATTCGTTACTAAATTTGTGACAGATTGAGCATTCCATCACAATTTTTTTTTAAAAAAAAAAAGTAATTAATATTATAAAAATTTGTGATGAATTTATTCCGTCACACCAAAAATTAAAAAAAAATTATTTGTGACGGATATATTTCCGTCAAAAGCAGAATTGGGTTCCCTCTAAAAAGTTTTCGTTTTCCCTCTTTTTTTGGTTTTTACATCGTCTCTTTCCAATTAGAAGAACAAGGATTCTAATTAAGGGTTACACTCAAAACCGTTGGTTTTCATCTCCTTAATTTCTTTACAGGCATTCAATTTCTTCCACAAAGCAGTCGCATTCACCGAGAGAATCCGCATTCAATTTCATCCGCAAGCAGTTACTTCATCTCAATTTCGATTCTTCTTCAACTTATTGAGGTAATTTATCTCAATTTCTATCCTTTTCAACTTATTGAGGTATGTATTAGGTCCTTTTTTTGGCTTGTTGGGGTATGGAATAGATTGATTCCAACAAAATTACCCTTAACTAGTGATGTAGCGTGAGTTTGTGTTGTTTCTTGGAACTCATGGGGGTTGTTTCTATTCACCAAAGTCGCTATTTCGGCTCTAGCCATAACATTCCGTCTAAGATTTTTAATCAGCCGAACAGCTTCATTTATGTGCCTTGGATCCTTAGAACGAAATGAAACTTTCTTCAAATAAATAGAACTCGGACTCTTAACAACATTTGCATCGACAGGTGTAAAACGGTACCAAGAACGTTGAAAACCATTCGTGTTTTCTCTACCTTGTCATTCTTAACATTAATGAACAACCCGGACTCCCGTAACTCGAGACCAATCCCAGTCCCAGTTGATTTTGTCAGGTTGCTGACAAATTCAGGAGCATCCCTCTCAACCACTGCAAGATCTGTTTCGCGATTCATTATAAGATGCTTATTAAAATATATATACATATACGAGTGTTGATATTTGGTGGGCCGTTAAATGTTTTCTAGTAATGACAAAATAAAGACTAGGTGTCTATCTTTGGTGTGCTATTAATGTGTATAGTTCGATGGAAGGGTGTCCTTTTGCTTCTCTTTCTTGCTGTGTTTTCCTCTATTTTTGGACTCCTTCGTGCCAGTGCTGGCGATGCTGATCCGATTTACAGGAAGCACTTTATCTGAGATAGAAATAATGGGACTGCCTTAGTGATTGTCCTTACCACTGTATGCTTTCCAGAGAGGAAGAACGGAAGAAAGTTGGTCTTAAGCCTGTCAAATATCATTGAAAATGGTCTTTTCAGCATGTTAATGGAATCCAGGTTCTTCACACAATTAGGAGTAGCATTCCTCCTTTTTAAGCATGCTAGTTCTAGGTTGTATTATGGTTAGTATCCTAAACTAAGTATTTCATGGCCAGGAACCTGTTTCTGTAGCTTTTTCCGCTCTTAACCTTGCTGTACAATTCCATGGATAGGTATCCTTTTTTATTTTGGTGAATTACAAGATGCCCTTTAGGACAAACAGAAAGCCATATTATGAGTTCACGGGCTTGTGGCATATTTATGCTATATTCTCTCGATCCATATATAGTTGTGGCCATATTTTTCTAATTTTTGTATCATATTGTTCTATACCTTATTTTCTCTAATTTCTGAATCATTATGTTCTGGAAATTTCCTTATGGGAAAAATAAGGACATGATATTAATGCATGTATATGGTCTTTCTGAAACTTTAATCCTCTAGCCTGCTATGATTTATGTCCAAGTCTACCTTTTGGTGTTTTAGGCCATCACTTGGCTTCACTAATATGCACAATATGTGTTGAATACCAAAAATAAATTCAAGTATCTGTTGTTAATCTATAACACTTCCTTTTGATGTTATGTTCACTTCATGCCCTTTGATCTTTGAACTGCTGGTTTTACAGAGCTTGTGTTGATCAGTGTGAGGCCGGGGGTCTATCGGAAATAGCCTCTCTACTTCTTCGAATGTAGTGGTATGGACTGCGTACATTCGACCCTCCCCAGACCCTACTATGTGGGAATATACTGGGTTTGTTGTTGTTGCTGTTGTATTAATGTGTATAGTATCTTACTGGTCCCTTATATGGTACACTTGTTGTTAATCTCTTTGTTTTATCCTCTTTACATAATGACACTTGAGAATAAAAAAGACATGAATTTTTGTCCTTCTGCAGAATGAGCTAGTAGAGTATTAGTAGTTAGATGATATGAATCTCCAAGGTATACATGTTTTTAGTGCTATCATTAGATCTTTTTAGCAAGCTTGATCATTGTTTTGACTCTATTTTTATTGTATGATGATCTAACATTTGGTATATGCATGTATTTAGAATGGATAAGGATATTTTGAATAGCAAGTTTAAAATAGAAATGGTAACATAAACCTTTTTAAGGTACTATTTCTACTTTACCTTTTCATTGATTTCTGGTTTTGAACAGTTGTGTGAAAAACATAACTGTAATGTATGTATCATGAAGACAATGACAGTCTTAGTGTTTTTTTCCTTTTTGGAGTACTAGTGATTAGAGTACACATGTCATCTCCATTTATTATTTGGCTAAGTGAAGAAGATACATCCACTTAATTTGGACGACGAAGTGTCGATCCTTTAAAAATATACTATTTTTGAAATATTCAATACATCCACTTATTGCTTATATGTCCATGAATGTTGTCGTTTAACATATTTATTCTATTTCAGAGTGCGCGATATGAATAATTCTGACCGTGAGTGGATGTATGATAAATTGTTGGAAGATGGATTCATAAATCCTAGGTATATTGATACGGTTGGGAGTTTTGTTGAATTTGCTAAAAGTCATCCAAAATGTATGGACGGTGAAAAATTAAGATGTCCTTGTAATCATCGTAAGTATCGAAATAAAAATATTTTGGATGAGTTTACAGCTATGACATATCTTAGAAATAATGGCTTTGTACTGAATTATTATCGTTGGCATCATCATGGTGAATGTTATATTCCAGGTCCAAGTGTGTTTGGTAATCATCAAGAAGAAGCTTTAGCTTCAGGTGAAACCGTGAATTCTCAGTCTCATAATGAATTTCGAGCTATGGTTTTTGATGTTGCTGGGCCTTCTTTTGATGGTAACATAGAAGAGGATCCAAATCCCACAACATAAAATATTTATAATTTGCTCAAAGCATCGAAACAAGAAATTTGGTCGAGAAATCCACATGGACACACACAACTATCTGTCGTTGCTCGTCTGTTAAATCTAAAGGCGGAATATCATTTTTCTAAAAGATTGTATGATGAGTTGTGTGAATTTATATCAGAATTGATGTCAACTGATAACATAATGATAGATAGCTTTTATAGTACCAAAAAGCTAATGAGAGGATTGGGCTTGCCGGTTGAAAAGATTGACTGTTGCAAAAACGGTTGTATGCTCTATTGGCGGGAGGATAGTGAACTTGTCAATTACAAGTTTTGTTCTCACCCTCGATTTAAGAGATCAAAACATCAACTCTCCAAGAAGAAAACTAATATTTCTTATAAGAAGATGTATTATTTTCCTTTAGCTCCGCGTTTACAAAGATTGTATGCATCCGATGCTACAGCAAAACATATGAGATGGCATTCTGAGCATGAAAGGGATGGTGTGATGCGTCATCCCTCTGAATCTCCTGCTTGGAAACAGTTTGATCAGGCACACCCTTCTTTTGCATCTGAAGTGAGAAATGTTGATTGGGTTTGTCAACTGATGGTTTTCAACCTTTTGGTCAATTTGGCCAACAATATTCTTCTTGGCCTGTGATAGTTACATCATATAATTTGCCACCTAGGATGTGCATGAAGGATGAATACATGTTTTTGCCTATGATTATACCTGGTCCCAAAAATCGAAAACAAAAAATCGATGTTTTTTTGCAGCCTGTCATTCAAGAGTTAAACGCATTATATGAGGAGGGAATTCAAACATATGATGTTTCAAGTAAGAATAATTTTCAAATGAAAGCTACACTGATGTGGACAGTAAGTGATTTTTCTGCGTATTCAATGTTATTGGGTTGGAGTACAACAGGAAAATTAGCTTATCCTTATTGCATGAAAGATTCTGATGCTTTTTCACTACCCAATGGTAGAAAGATCTCATGGTTTAATCATCACAGAAAGTTTTTACCACCAAATCATCCGTGGCGAAGAAATAAAAAATGGTTCAAAAGAGGTCAAATAATACAGAAGATTGCATTTACTTAACAATCAGGTGTACAAATACTTAAGGAGATTGAGGACTTGGGACTCATGAAAGTGACAGAACTTGGTTCTGATGCAATAAATGCCAACATTTCAAAAATAATGCATGTGGTTGGAAGAAAAGGAGTATTTTTTGGGACTTATCTTACTGGCCAACAAATCCTGTTAGACACAACCTTGATCCGATGCATATTGAGAATTTTTTTTTGATAATATCTTCAACACTGTGATGAATATAAAGGGGAAAACAAAGGATAATGCAAAATCCAGAGAAGATTTAAAACTGCTTTGTTATCGTCCAGAGTTACATCAGAATGAAAGTACCAAAAAGTATCCAAAGGCTTGCTATATGCTAGATGATAAGGCTAAAGAATTTCTCTGTAAATGGTTGCAAGAGTTGAGATTTTCTGATGGTTATGTGTCTAATCTGGGAAGATGTGTTGACATGAACAAACTTAAACTTTTTGGTATGAAGAGTCATGATTTTCATGTGTTTATGCAACGATTAATACCTATTGCATTTCTAGAATTGCTTCCACAAAATGTGTGGCAACCATTGACGGAGTTGAGTCTTTTCTTTAAAGATCTCGCCTCTACAGCAATTACAGAAGAACACATGAGACAATTAGAAGAAAATATTCCTCTCATCTTGACTAAGCTTGAGCGCATTTTTCCTCCAAGCTTTTAGGATTCCATGGAACATCTTCCTATCCATTTGGCTTATGAAGCACGTTTAGCGGGCTCGGTTCAAGGACGATAGATGTATCCGACTGAGAGGTAAATAAAGTTAATTATATGTTATAATATATGTAAATAAATATATCAATTATAACATATTGATATGCTTTAATGTTTGTAGGAATCTCCATAGATACAAGAATGATGTCAAAAATAAGAATAAAGTTGAAGCTTCTATATGCAATGCATATTTAGTTGAAGAAGCATCTTTATTTTGTGCACACTACTTTAAGTCACACATTCCGATACGATACAGAAAAGTGCCACGAAATTTAGATGATGGTGGAGTTGAACAGGATGATCCTGAGATGCTTTCTGTTTTTAAGCAAGCTGGTCGAGATTTTGGTAAGCTGAAAAGGAGGAGGTTAGATGATAAAGAATATCACACAGATCGTACATATATTTTGTTGAATTGTGATGAAGTAAAACCATATATAAGTAAGTTAATTATGAATCATCTATAAGTATCAATAAAAATTTTGATATTAAAATTAAATTAGCTTTTTTTCTTCAGAATTTATGAAGACATCTTGAGACAAATACAACCATGTATTCAAGATAGTGAGATTGACGCTAAACTTCAAACAGAGTTTGCATCTTCGTTTGAAAAATATGTAAGTATTAATGTGTTTAAATTATTCTTAATTATTCTCTATTATTCACAAAATGCAATCTTAATCGATGTCTAATTATTTATAATGTCAATAGTCACAGAATCCTTCTTCCTGCATTTCCAATCAAATCATGAAAGATCTTGCAGAAGGGTCATTACATATGGTTCAGCCCTTTAATGGATATGTCGTAAATGGTTACAAGTTTTACACTGAAGAATACGGTTCAAATAAATCTACGATAAATAGTGGTGTATGCATCAAAGGCTCTAGCCATAGTGCAGGTAATATCAATTACTATGGTCGATTAATAGAGATTTTGCAACTAGATTATAATGCATTACCATTCAAGCAAACTATGTTATTCAAGTGTTCTTGGTTTAATCCGACGCCAAAGCATGGTACAAGAGTGCATCCACAGTATAATCTTGTTGATGTTAACAAGAGAAGACTGTTTAACAAATATAAACCATTTATTATGGTTGTGCAAGCATCTCAGGCTGAGTTTTGATACTACTTCCTTTGTTGTGTATCTTCAGAAAGCTTATGTTTTTTAATTAAAGTTTTGAAATTTGAGGTTCTTGAATCTTGATGCTCTTTTCTTTTTCTTGTGTAACAATAAAAGCTAAGTTCTTGAAGTGTTTTGAATTAAAGTTTTGAGCTTTAGATTTCCTTTTGTGGATTGTTTTTCATGGACTTTGTTTTGCAGTTATAGAATAAGTGTCATTTTAGAATATGAGTGATACACCATCATTGGTTGTTGGTTCTCCTGATACCCCTGGTTCTATAGATATTCTTATTGGTTCTAGTAGCAGCTTATCAATAACTAGACGGTTGGTCATATTAGTTGTCGGGGAAAAGTAAGAGAGGATATTTTTACAAAAATTATTTACTTTTTTAAAAAATAAATTTCATAAAATGTATAATTTACTCTTTATAATTATATTTCAGGCTTGTCCCTAATGGTCATTCTATCTCAAAGACCATCATAGAAAATTTTAAGGAACAACAAGATGCTACTGGATACACATGGAAGGGTGTTATTGAATCCACTCGTAAATTCTATTGGCATGAACTCATGGTAAATATTTCTTTATATTAAAAATTTATAATGTTATTGTTGTGTTTATGTCTCTAACTAAATTTTTTTTCTAGAAATCATATCAATGGAATCCTACAGAGAACTCCATAATTGAATGCACTTGGAAGAAGGTGGCAGCCAACTTATATACAAAAAGAACATATCATTGGCGAAGAGAAGCTTCTGGTGAGTTTAAGAACAAATCTCATATTGGAACTCAAAATCAATGTAGTGAAACTGGTGGTCTGGGCACTGGTCCAAGCAAGCATACTAGTGGTTCCAGGTCAACAGTGGAGCATACTATAAAATTGATAAATTTCGTACTTTAATAGATTAATTCTTTGACTTTATCTCCGATTTTAATGTTGAACTTTTTTCTCAGGCAACCGAAATGGGCTGTGAACCAAATTCATGGAAGATATTTAAGAAGTTGCACCAAAAAAAGGATGACAGTTTGTTGATGCCAAGTTCGAAGAGCATTAATGTAAGTTTGTTAATAAGTAGATCTTGAAAGCATGATCAATATAGATCTTGCAAGTAGAGTGACTTCTTGTTTGTAACTTGAAGTAGTGAAGATATGTGGGGCCAATTTTGATTCACTACACTTGTTGCAATCTTGTACTCTTAAAAATCTTGTTTATGTTGAAATCTTGAAGTCTAGTGAAGCCGTGTGTGGCCTATTTCAATTCACTAGCATTGTCGTTGACATCTTGTTGTTCTTGTTGTGGTTTGCTTCTTGTGTTTGAATTAACTTGATCTTGTATTAATATGTATATATGCCTGCAACATTTCCATGTAATGATCTTTCTGCTTAAAAATCTAGTTTTTGTTGAAATCTTGAAGTCTAGTGAAGCCATGTGTAGCCTATTTCGATTCACTAGCATTGTCGTTGACATCTTGTTATTCTTGTTGTGGTTTGATTCTTGTGTTTGAATTAACTTGATCTTGTATTAATATGTACGTTTAGCATATTATGGTCGAATGCATTATTTGTAGTTTTTTTTTAAAAAGTTTGTTATGGTGGTAATGCTCTTACTTTTAAAAAATTATTGGAACATCTGTGTTGTGTTGCTTGTTTTCTCAAGGTAGACGGATCAGTTGTCATTTATTCGTGTTCACTGCTTTTCTTCTCTTCTGAATAGCTAATTGGAGTCAATAGTTGCTAAGAATGTGGGTCATTCTATTAAGCGTGTGTCTATTAATCAAATGAGTTGGTGGCAGTCGGTGTAAACATCAACCTCGTCTATTGGCAAGTGTGATTGGAGATAAGAGTCTAACATATCTCAGTAGATGCTTGTGGAGTGGTAACACAACTGCTCTAGTGTATAATTCCTAGAGAAAAAAACATTGAAAAGGGCAAATGTGCCATGGTAATACGCCACAGAATCATCACAACTAAATTTTCCAGAAGAACAAAAGGAGTCAAAAACAGGAATCTTTCTACACACTAATGCTGCTGTATTTCTGCATTCAGAAACCAAAATTGTCTTACTAATAGAAATAAGAAAAGGAACATCATTAGTTTTGTAGGTAGATGTTTAGAATCAGTGGTATTAACAGCGGGCTAGAGTAGGAAGAGTCTATCATTTTGCTTTACATAGTGGTGCACAGGTTGAACCATACATTTGCAACCAGGATGCATTCACGAGGGTGGGCCCAAATAGAAGTCCTTCTCGATCTCATTGAATGAGGAGTTGGAACTTGATTTGACTGTAGTGATAATGCAGACTAGGAATTCTCACGGAAAGTTGGACTTGGATCATTCTTGCAGGGATAACCATTCTTTGAGAATTCCCCTTTCCTGAGTATTTCAACAAGTTCCTGCAAGATTAGAATAGCTTAGATCAGTTAACTAACTCAGAAGTAGTATCTCCAGGTCTATGAGTAACCCCAACAGTTATGTACAACTCAAGTTCATAGTATTCCCATAAAGGTTGTTCCTTTCTGCTTTCTTTCTCTGTGGTGGTTATTGTTATCATTATCATTCTACTTTTTGTTTATATGCAATTTGTGATATAAAAAAGGCTTGGGGTATTAGCGTACTTGAAGGTTATGCTCTTACTTCCAAAAAAGTTTTAACAGCTTTTTGCAGCCTAAACTTGAAGGTCTAGCTAGGTAATCTCTGTCTTTCTGTTTGTGTGAATCATGAAAACTTTGCCTTTGTTGTTTTATGTGATTGTTCCAGCATGATCATGACACTCTCTATTGGAACTTGAATGTAGTTTTTGTCTTTTGTTCATTTGGTTTGGTGTTTTCAGTTCATCTTAATGTTTCTTCTGTTGGCTTCTTCTAAATGTTGTTCACTATCTTTTTTGTTGTGTTAGAAAACTAGTTTTTAGAAGGGTACAGTAAGATTAGTTAGTTAATTACCTGGATTCTATATATTGAGTCGATGGTCTATCGGGAACAACCTCTCTACCTTTGAGGTATAGGTGACTTTTGTGTATACTCTAGCCTCCGCAGACCAAAGTGATACTAGACTGGGTATGTTGTTGTTGCATATTTGATGGTGTTCCCAAATGACTGTTTTGATAGGAAAAAATTCCTTTTTTTGTAGTTGAATGTTAAGAATTTTATTATGTAGATCCATTACTTTAGATAGTTGCTTTTCCTTGAGGTTGTGAGGTTTTTTAATTTGTACAGTTAGATCATTTGGAATAATTATAATTCAGGTAGTATATTCTTTTACTTTGTGTGGCTCATTGTGATGATTAAATATTTGGTGGCTGATTATTTGTAATTTTTAGGATAAAATGGAGGCCGTCATAGCTACTGCTCTTTTGGGCTCATCTGATGATTCATCAGAAGATCAAGAACTCGATATAAATAGCATGTATTTTGATGTTGCGGGTGGAGCAAAAAGACGGTGTGTGTATGAATTGGGATCTGAAGCTTCAACCTTGTATAAAGATCAAAATTTTGTCAAGTCGGCAAATTTAGTGTCCGATCATGTTGCCGAAGAGCGCATCAAAATACTTGAGAAAGAGGTGTCGCAAATGAGAGAAAATCAAGAGAGAGTTCTTCAAGAACGTGTAGAAATGGAGGTGCAACATCGAGTAGAGCAGGAGGTTTTCCGTTTGAGGAAACAAAGTGATGATCGCTTCAAATCTATGGAAGAGCAATGGTCTCGCATGATGAGCGATATGACATTATCTTCTCGCTTATTTAGTAATCTTACTCTCCCTAATAGGGACTCATCTAATGCTTAAGTGTTTTATATTTTGAGACTTTAGTTACTTGAGGTGTCGACTTGAACATTGTCACACTTTTTTGGATAGTTATATGCTTTAAATTTCAAACGTTGGTAGACTTTTGCTTATTGAAGTTGTGATTTTTCATGTTTTAATTAACTCCAGACATTTTTTAATTATAAATCTTGTATTATGATATATATATATAGTGTGTGAGAGAGAGCATAGTATTTCGTAATTATTATTTATTAAAATAAAAATTCAAATAAAATTTGTGACGGATTTAATTTGTCACAATCTATCCTAAATTTGTTACTAATACAGGTAAGAAAATCATATTGTGATTAAATTAGTCCGTCACAAATTATTTGTAACGAAATATATTGTCACAATAGTGGTGGCTAGGTTTGAAAATTTGTTACGAAAATTATTCTGTCACTATTTTGTAACGAAATATTTTGTCACAAATTTGTGACGAAATTTAAGTCAAATTTAAGGATTTATATTGTGACGGACGATCTGTCACAGTTCCGTCACAATAATTTTGCGATGGAAATTAAATCCGTCACAATGATTTTATGACCAAAGGTTTTGAGATGCACATTTTTCCGTCACAAATCCGTCACAATCAATAATTTGTGACAGATTTGTGACTAAAATCTCTGTCACAATTTAACTATTTTCTAGTAGTGTTTGATTTTCACTTTCATAACCCCCCACGAAATCAACTAATTCATATTGGCACACTTTAAAACATATCTCTTTGCCTCAATACAAGTCCAACTGTCTTTCATGCTAATTTAGTAACATAATACACATCTTTGCAACTATTACTTCAACAAGGATCTAACTATTATTACTTCAGCAAGGATCTAAATCCCAAAACAACAACTTAAACCTCAAGACCAGATAATCAAGCCTGTTCCACACATTCATGCTCAAGCTCATTTTTTTAGACATTATTTTTCCCTTGCGTACATCTCCAAGATATTTGACTTAGCTGTATTTCTGGATAAGGTTTTTACAATATAATTAAATACAAATGGATGTCCTAATTTCCTTGATGTTCTGCCAAACTAAAAGGATGATTATGTGTATATAGCTTGATCAACGGTTCAGACTGATGTTGATTTGGTGTTATCCCAAGTACAAGATCGAAAATATAGGATGCTTTAATTTTGAAGTTCCAGCCTTACAACCTGCCATATCAATTTTACCACAAATCTTGCATTTTGCTATTAACCTTCCACTGCTACTTATGCAAACTCACAAAAGTATCCCAAAAAAATGGAAGTTTGCCTTTTTACGCTTGTGAAAGAAGTTATATAACAAGAATCAGCAATAGCCGTCCATAGAATTCTCTACTTAAACCAATAATCATATAACAAATGTTTTTTTTTATTCAGCAGAGCTCATTTTATGTACATGTATATAATGACTAATGACACTCACATACACACACATATATATGGCTGAAAATTTGAAAACACACACACATATAGATATACTTAGATACCGTAGCCCGTGCCAGCATGGCCCAATATATGTTATTTACGTTATCTCAATTTAAGTAGCATAAATAGTATTTAGAGTGTCAATCAAATTTTTATTAATATAAATTTTTAAATAATTTAAGTTATTAATCATTGTGATTTATAGTATCTTTTATGTAATTTAGTAATTTATGTTACTCGCTTTGTCTCAATTTTAGAATTTAGTGAGTCAATCAATTTTTTTTTACTAATATATATTTTTAAATATTTTAAGTTGTTAATCTTTATGGTTTTAGTATCTTTTAATGTAATTTCAAATAATTTATGTTACTTGCTTTATCGCAATTTATGTGACACTATTAGAATTTCAAAAGTCAATTATATTTTTTACTATATAGTTTTAAAATATTATAAGATGTTAATAGTTATGACTTATAATTATTTTTTTTTTTTGCATAATTTTTAAATATATAATATTTTACTAAAATAAAGTAAATAAATAAAGTACTAAATTTTTAAAACAAGTTAAATTCGAAAACATCATTTGGATCAACAAATTACTAAATTAAAATAATAAAACATGCAAATTATAAAATGCCAAAACTATCCCGAATTTACGTGACACAAATATAATTTAGATAATCAATCAGATTCTTAATATGTTTTTAAATATTTCAAACTGTTAGTTATTGTAATTTATAATATTGTTTATGTAATTTTCAAGTAATATATGTTACTCTTCTTATCCAAATTTTTGTGGCATTGATATTCAATTATATTCTTGAAATAATTTAAGTTTTTAATTATTATGGTTTATAATATTTTTTCTTCTATTCCAATTTAAGTAGCACTGATTCCAATTTAAGTAGCACTGAAATAAATTTGAGAGTCAATCAAATTTTATGATTGAAGCAACGAAGCGGATATGTCATAAATGACTTATAATACCTAATTAGAAGTGATATAGCAAAATTACTATGAGAAAATATTTGTGAAATTTTTTTAAATGGGTCTCATGTCGTGTTAATTTAAAACATTAAGAATTAATTTATCATTTTATGTCAATTTTATTTTTATTAAATTTTTAATATCTAAATGACTTATAATAATTAATTAGGGGTGATATAGTAAAATTACGGTTGAAGCAGCTGAAGTAGACATGTTATGAATGTTTATTTTACCTTTTTTTATTAAATATTATTAATTTTCTTATATGTAAAAATATCTTACAATAATTAATTAGGGGTAATATAGTAAAATCATGGAGCCAACATACTTGTGAATTTTTTTTAAATAAGTCTCATATAAGATGTCCTATTAATTTAAAACATCAAGAATTGATTTATATATCCATTTTATTATTTATTAAATATTATTAATTTTTTAATACCTAGATGACTTATAATAATTAATTTGAGGGAATATAATAAAACTACGATTGAAACAGCTGAAATAGACATGTCATAAATGTTTATTTTATTTTTTTAATTAAGTATTATTAATTTTTTTATATATAAATAACTTAAAATAATTAATTAGAAATAATATATTAAAATTACGGAACAGCTGAAGCAAGTGAAGAAGCAGACATGTTGACGAAGAGATGTCATAAATTTCTATTTTACTTTTTTTATTAAGTATTATTAATTTTATTATATATAAATGACTTAAAATAATTAATTAGGGATAATATAGTAAAATCACAAAGCAGCTGAAGCAAGCAAGTGAAGAAGCAGGCATGTTGACGAAGACCTGCCTGCTTCTTCACACTTATTATTATTAGTAGTAATGTCTATTTTACCTTTTTTTATTAAATATTATTAATTTTCTTATATGTAAAAATGTCTTACAATAATTAATTAGGAATAATATAGTAAAATCATGGAGCAAACATACTTGTGAATTTTTTTAAATAAGTCTCATATAAGATGTTCTATTAATTTAAAATATCAAGAATTGATTTATATATCTATTTTATTAATTATTAAATATTACTTATTATTTTTTTAATACTTAGATGACTTGTAATAATTAATTGGAGGTGATATAATAGAATTATGATTGAAGCAGCTGAAATAGACATGTCATAAATATCTATTTTATCTTTTTTAATTAAGTATTACTAATTTTCTTATATATAAATAACTTAAAATAATTAATTAAAAATAATATATTAAAATTACGGAACAACTGAAGCAAGTGAAGAAGCAGACATGTTGACGAAGAGATGTCATAAATTTCGATTTTACTTTTTTTTATTAAGTATTATTAATTTTATTATATATAAATGACTTAAAATAACTAATCAGGTATAATATAGTAAAATCACAGAGCAACTGAAGCAAGCAGGTGAAGAAGCAGGCATGTTGACGAAGACCTGCCTGCTTCTTCACACTTATTATTAATAGTAGTAATGTCTATTTTACCTTCTTTTATTAAATATTATTAATTTTCTTATATGTAAAAATGTCTTATGATAATTAATTAGGAATAATATAGTAAAATCATGGAGCAAACATACTTGTGAATTTTCTTAAATAAGTCTCATATAAGATGTCCTATTAATTTAAAACATCAAGAATTGATTTATATATCTATTTTATTAATTATTAAATATTACTTATTAATTTTTTAATACCTAATTGTCTTATAATAATTAATTGAAGGTGATATAATAAAATTATGATTGAAGCAGCTGAAATAGACATGTCATAAATGTTTATTTTATCTTTTTTTTTTTAATTAAGTATTATTGATTTTCTTATATATAAATAATTTAAAATAATTAATTAGGAGTGATATAGTAAAATTACGGAACAACTGAAACAAGTGAAGAAGCAGGCATGTTGACGAGGAGATGTCATAAATTTCTATTTTACTTTTTTTATTAAGTATTATTAATTTTATTATATATAAATGACTTAAAATAATTAATTAGGGATAATATAGTAAAATCACGGAGCAGCTGAAGTAAGCAGGTGAGGAAGCAGGCATGTTGACGAAGAGATGACATAAATTTCTATTTTTCTTTTTTTATTAAGTATTATTAAGTTTATTATATATAAATAACTTAAAATAATTAATTAGGAATAATATAATAAAATTACGGAGCAGCTGAAGTAAGCAGGTAAACAAGCAGGCATGTTGACGAAGATCTGTCTGTTTCTTCACACTTATTAATAGTAGTAATTATGACTGAAAATTTGAAATTTAGCTAATGCTGACAATTCATTGTCCAGAAAATTACACTATATAGCTAGTTAGCTAATGTTGCATTACACCAATGACACTCACATAAATACATTATCGTTTCAAATTATGCAACTACAGTTAAAAAAAAAAAAAAGACAGCTCCTTAAGTATGCACACATAGTTAAACACACATAAAAATCATAGAAATGAACACATAAATAATTAAGCTAAATAAGGTGAGGATATTTTCGTAAACAAATAATTTATGCATAAAAAGAATGCACTATATGTTATTTTTAGTACCATTAACCAAACAGCCACTAAAAAATAATATCAAAATAACTAATCCTAACATAACTTATCACAATATAATTTATTCCAGCATAACTTGTTTTCAAACCAAACCACCCCTAGAAATATTGTGTCCAACAGCAATATTCTATATGTGAATACTGTTATTATACTAACTGATGTTCTTGTTTTAATTACCGCTTTAAATCTTCTTACATATATTTAAAAATAATAAATAGAAAATATAATTTGTCAAATCATATTATCTATTTATTAGATTGGATGTTTCTTTTCAGAGGCGGATTCAAGATTTTAAATTTGTGGATTTCCAATAAAATAAAAAAAATAGTTATTCCAAGGGAATTCGGGGATATAGCGTGTGAGACATTTCTTCAAACTCTTTTTGAACCAATAAGCCAATTAACAACTTTATTTATAGGTTCCTCACTTATAATTCTTATATATTTAATATATTTTTAATATAATTACAAGGTATACGAAAATGCTTGGGAGTTTCTAGGAATCCTCATTCGTAGTGCTACATTTGCCCCTGTTTCTTTTAAAATTGAGCAATATTAAGGATGTGTTCGATATTTTTCATGTTTGATGAATGTTTTTTTTTTTAAGAAAAATAAATTCGATGACATTGCACATTAATTGTATCCTCTTTACCTTCCAGCATGCTCATACCCATAGCTCTCATCACAAGTTCACAACCACCCCCATCTTATGCACGTCCATCTCATAGTATCAGTCTGAAGACTAGGTTGTTTGTAAATGCTTTGAAAATAATATCTTTCTATGTATGTATAATAAAAGCTTCTTCTTCTTTTTCCCTTTTTGAAAATCATTTTTCTTCACATCGAATACATTCTAAAAGACTTCTTTAATGCTAAAAATATATTTAAAATAATTACCTACTTTAGTTTTAAATTTCTGAAATGACACAATTATTTACGCATACTCTCTTTTATTTTAATTTATGTGATGTATCCATATTTTCGAGATTTAAAAACTAAGTAAGTTTGATCATAAATTTGAACATAAAATCTTTAATTTTTTCGAAATACAACAACAACAACAACAACAAACCCAGTGTATTCCCACTTAGTGGGGTCTGGATTTGGAAACTACACAATATGTAATATAAGTCACAATAATTGACTATTTAAAATATTTGAAACATACTCCCTCTAGTCCAACATATTGCATAAGCCAACTTTTGAGTTATTTCAAAAGACATGTTGAAAATTTCTTTTAATTTTATTCTTTATTTATATTTTTGAGGTTACAAGTTTCAAAAATTTAATTGACTTTATTTTAATGTCATTGAAATTTTAAGAGTAGTTTAATAATATTAAAAAGGTAAAAATAGAAAGTAAAATATAATTTATATTCTAGTTTTTTTTAAATAAAATATGTCACATAAGTTGAGACGAAATCGAAATTATTTTTATTTAGAGCTTAAATAAAACAGAGAGTGCTTAATTAGTGGTTACTGTTTAACGGCCAAAACCCCTCCCCAAAAAGATTTTATTTATTACACAAATTACAAAAAGATAGAAAAGCACCTTTTACAGATCTCCGGCGAACAAACTCCGTTCGTTCCGGCAATGCCACGTAAGCTATCCGATGTCGGAATCAATGGCGGCGATGAAAGAGATGAAGAAGGAGACGAAGATTCCGAAGCCGAAGAGGACGAAGATGATGAATATGAACCGAGGCTTAAGTATCAACGAATGGGAGGTAGTGTACAATCGCTTTTATCAAGCGATGCTGCCACGTGTATTGCTGTTGCTGAACGAATGATCGCGCTTGGTACTTATAGTGGAGCTGTTCACATTCTAGATTTCCTTGGTAATCAGGTGATTATTATTATTATTTTTTTAAAAATTTTTGTGTTGAGTTTTGGTTCAATTTTTGGTAGTTAATGGTAAAAAGAAGGGCTAAAGTATTGCGGTTTTTCGAGTTTCATACTTAAATTATTAATTGTGCGAGTTTCCTGGCTTTCTAGCTGAACTATCACCAATTATCTATCAAAATACACCTCATACCTGAATTGTTAGGTGTGCAATTTTACTAGCTGGACTATCACCAACTATTTATCAAAATACATATTAACTATGAATTGTTAGGTTTGCGAGTTTCTAGCTGGACTATCATCAATTATTTATCAAAATACATATTAACTATGAATTGTTCATTTTTCCAATATGAACGATGGTGATATTTACAAAAAAATAAAAAATTGATAGTTGAGGTGTGTTTTGATAAATAATTGGTGTTAGTTCAGATAAAGTTAGTTTCCTACTGGAACTATGACAAACTATCTATCACAATACACTTCTAACTATTAATTATTCACTTTTCCTACTTGAACGCTGGTGATAGTTAGGAAAAGTGAATAATTGATAGTTGAGCTATGTTTTGATGGATAATTGGTGATAGTTTAGATAAAGTTTCATACTTTAACTACCACAATGTATGTACCGACACTCACCTCAAACTATCAATTGTTCATTTTTTCCACATGAATGATGGTGATTTAGGAAAAATGAACTATTGATAGTTAGGTGTGTTTTGATAAATAATTGCCGATAGTTCATATAGAGTTTTTTTAGCTGAACTATCACAAACTATCTATCAAAACACACCTCAAACTATCACCTGTTCACTTTTACTACCTGAACAATGATGATAGATGATATTTTAGGTAGGAGAAGTGAAGAATTGATGGTTGAGTTTTGTTTTATTAAATAGTTGGTGATAGTTCAGCTAGGAAACTCATACAACGATAATTCAGGTACGAAACTCAAAAACTGAGATACTTTAGATGTGCTTTTGACCCTTCACTCTTTTCTTTTATTGGTGAATTCATTTCTGAAGTTTATGTTACTGCTGTGATATTGTTAGTTTTTATTGAATTTATCTGGAAAACATTGATCAGTGATCCAAATGCTTTCAAGATCGTTGCTTTTTCAATTTTAGCTCTATTTTGTTGCTTGTTTGATGTTTTTGTTATTAGAGTAGCTTGGGGACGAGGTAACATCGATTTAAAATTTTTAGAGGTTATGTTTAACTTGAAAATTATGAGCAGACAGATGCCATTTCAATAGCCAAACCTATAAAATTTCTTTTCTTTTTACCCAAGGGTGTGGGTTAGTGGTCAATGAAGTGGACTGAGAATCATGAGGTCTTAGTGGTTGATTTTTCATCATCTATAATAGATTTGGTGGATAGAGTTACCTGGTAGGTGTTGCTGGTAGGTAACAAGTATCTTGTGAAATTAGTTGAGGAGCAAGCTGGCTCAGATATCATGGTTAAAAAGTTTCTTTATATTTTTTCATCTTAGGCTTAAATAACTCTAGTGATATGTGATGCACTTCGGTTTCGTGATATACCCGAGGCTAGAAAATACTAACAAAATGGCTTACTTTTTTAGTTTACAATTTTTGCTGCCATCCATTTCTGTAATTTTAGACTCAGATTGTTAACCTGGAAAGATGATCCTTAAAGTACTCATCAACTATGTTGCTCGGACTCGTCAAAAATGTCAATAAGTGCGTGTCGGATTCGCCCAAATTAGTGTATTTTTGAAGAATCCGACACGGGTGCGACATCAAAAATGAAGAGTCCGCGCAACTTAGCTCATCAAGATGATGTTACCTTCTCAAAAAAGAAAATACTCATCAAGATGAATCCAGCAAGACTGCATGCATTTTTTGGAGAAAGTATTGCTGTGCAGGTGAAAGATAGTTTAACAACTTTCTGTTTACTGGAGAGTGAATTAGACATTTGCTTCTTTGTACAAGCAGGAAACAAATTTTCTTTTTGTTTGGTTTTTTCGTTGTAATCTAGTGAAGCAGTCAACTTCTTCTGAAAAAATATAGAAGCAGCCAACTTGAAGAGGAGTATCAGTGCTTTCATGAGCCTGTTGTCATTCTAATCTCATATCATTTAGGCAATATAGAAACCTTAGTTGAAAACATAGAGTAAATTATGTGGAAGTAAAGCATGCCATAAAAGGTATTAGGGTTGAAAAGGTTGTAGTCTAGATCTTATCCCTTTTGTGAAGTACGTTGGAAAGGTTGGAGTAATATGACTTACCAAGCTATTCAATATTATATTAATGAACAAGTAAAGAAACTACCTTGGTTCAAGCTGTTCAATTTTGTATGAACTATCCAATATTAAACTTATGAGTCATATGAAGCTTTAGGAAATGGTGATATATCATAGACTTAGGAACACTAATGGGGCAGTAGTGAATCAGGTTAGACATATGCTTCATAGATCTACAACAGAGGCTAAAATTTTAATAGGAAGATTTTTTTTTTAATTGGGGGGAGGTGATTAGACATGATATGGAGCAGCTCCAGCTTACCGGGGACATGACCCTGGATAGGAAGTTGTGGAGGAGGCGGATTAGGGTAGAAGGTTAGTCTGAGTTTAGGATATTGTATCTTTTGCTGTGTTTCTTGGAGTATCTTGCTTATGGTATTATTGGATATGCTAATTTCTATTGTATATTGTTCTTTTCCTGTCCCTACTATTACTATACCCTATCTTGTATCTTGTTCTTTTACTATTCCTAATATTCCTATTTTTTATCGTAGAATGTTTTATAGAGGGATAAGGGTGTGGATGAGTCGTAGGCAAAATTTAGGTGGACTTTGGTGTCCTTTGTTTGGCAATGTACAATTTTTTTGTGGATGTCGTACCTATGTTATTTTATCATGTTCTATGCTTTTGATGCTTTTGTATACTGCCTTTTATCTTGAGCAGGGGGTCTATCGGAAACAGCTTCTCTACTTCTTTAGAGGTAGTGGTCTGGACTGTGTATACTCTACCCACTCTACCCTCCCCAAACCCCACTATGTGGGAATATACTGGGTTTGTTGTTGTTGTTGTTTATCGTAGAATGTTTTATTTTGAGCCGGGGGTCCATCGGAAACAACCTCTCTATCTCACATTTGAGGTAGTGGTATGGACTGCGTACACTACCCTCCCCAGACCCCACTTGGTGGGAATATACTGGGTATGTTGTTGTTGTAAGATTTTTTTCTTAAGAATGATAATATTGTATCCTTAGCACTAAGGACATGCGGGAGACTTCCAAAAAGTTCAAACAAAAAACAAAAGAAACTACAGCAATTACAAAAAGCCTAGAAAATCTACGAACTGTTCAGCTTCCTTTACACCTTATTTACACTAAAATGAAAATTTGTGATACAATTCCATTGTTTTTCTAGATGGAACTAAACATATCTTCAAAACATCTATTGGTTCTTTCTCTCAAAATTGACCACCACTTGCAAGGTGATATTATATTCCACCATTTCTTTTGTCTTTTGCTCCCTCCTCTCCTAATCCAACAACTAAGAAGATCTGTTGTGTGCTTTGGCATTATCCACTTAGTTTGCGATAACTGAGAAATAATGTAAAGATCTGTGAGATAATGTCCAGCAACTTTAAAAAAATGCATCATCTCACCAACTGGTTATGAGGAGTAAATCTTCAGATCCGGTTGTTGCAGTCAAATAGGATTGTGTTCCTTCAGTTTGATAGTCAAAGATCCTGCTGGAAAAGAACATCGTTTAGGATCTTCTTTAGTATATAATCAAGATGTTTCTCTAATCTCTATTCGTAGCCAGGTTCTTGCTTGTTGGTTTAAGTTTTCCTAATCAAGAAGTCACTTGTTCCTTACTTAAATATTAAAGAAGTTTTGTCTGCCATAGGTTAAAGAGTTTGCTGCTCACACTGCTGCAGTCAACGATCTTTGCTTTGACACAGAAGGTGAATACATTGGAAGCTGTTCTGATGATGGATCTGTCATAATAAATAGTCTTTTTACTAGTGAAAGGATGAAATTTGAGTATCATCGGCCAATGAAGGCTGTAGCTTTAGAACCAGATTATGCAAGAAAATCTTCCAGAAGATTTGTAACCGGTGGTTTAGCTGGTAATTTGTATCTTAATGCGAAGAAGTGGATGGGCTATCGAGACCAGGTTTGTCTTCTGCTCATAGTGTTAACTGCATTTACCTTTTCTCATTGAAGGAACATGA
Source organism: Capsicum annuum (assembly GCF_002878395.1). NCBI lineage: Eukaryota > Viridiplantae > Streptophyta > Magnoliopsida > Solanales > Solanaceae > Capsicum > Capsicum annuum. The sequence goes on along the minus strand of NC_061121.1, from coordinate 231,335,514 downwards.
AAATATTGTGGGAACTCTTGATTGATATTTGATATTCATGTTTCTTTGGCAGGTTCTGCACTCTGGTGAAGGTCCAATTCATGCAGTGAAGTGGCGTACTAGTCTCATTGCCTGGGCGAATGATGCAGGAGTTAAAGTTTATGATGCTGCCACTGATCAGCGTATAACTTTCATTGAACGACCTCGTGGAAGTCCACGCCCTGAACTTCTGGTCCCTCATATAGTTTGGCAGGTAGGTTTCAAGGCTGTTGTGTAAATCTGTATCCATTGATTGTAGTTATGAGAGATTTGTATGCAATGTAAGACTGCTGCATTGCCTTACGTTTCCCACCATATTTTGCAAGTAAACCATAATCGTGTCTTTTCTATTTCAGCTGTTGTGTATGTTGCTACTTATTGTCTTTCATTCACATTCAGGATGACACTCTTTTGGTCATTGGATGGGGAACCTCTGTGAAAATTGCATCGATAAAAACAAACCAGAACAAAGGCGTGAATGGGTCATTCAAGTATATAACGATGTCTAGTCTGAATCAGGTGGAAATTGTGGCATCCTTTCAAACCAGCTATTTCCTTTCAGGAATTGCTCCTTTTGGTGATTCTTTGGTTGTTCTAGCTTATATTCCTGCCGAAGAAGATGGAGATAAGGACTTCAGCAGAACTATTCCCTCCAGACAGGTATCTGTTTCCTTGTTTCTGACCTTGGACTTAACTGATCCGCTGGATCAAATGTCAACATATTTGGCACTTTCTGCTTTATAAATGAGTTATATTTCTTGCTATGCTTCACTTGTATGGGAAGTTCACTTATTTTGAGGGAAAATGTTTTGTCGTTATTTGATGTCAACACTTGACTTCAAATGGTTGTGCTCGACGTGAATGTAAATTGCTGCATCATAATGATTAAGACTGTTGAATGAAGTCTTTTGATACTATTATGCAGTTAAAATTTTCTTAATTGTTGTACCCAAAGGTGTGATTTAGTGATCAATGAAAGTGGATGCAAAATCTTGGAGACCAGGGTTCAAATTCCAGCAAAATAAAGACTAGATGATTTTTTCTATCGGCCTAAATTTTGGTGGCAGAGTTACAATGCCAGTGCTGGTGTGATACGGGCATGATCATGAAGATGGACTTATGTGAGTGTGTATTGAATCCAACCAAGGGAGTGTACAAGTTGAAGTGTGGAGAGGGCTTGGGAACACTCCAAAGTCGCCCCTGTCATACACTCCAAGGGCACCTTTTGTTTCCCTTTCATTAAGGGCTTTTTGGACATTTTTACTTTTATTTTGTAGTAAGACCATAAGTAGGCTAATATTAGGTCTTTATTCCTTAGTTGTTGAATGATATTGAAAGACTATTCTCTAGAGAGAGAGTGAGTTGTAACCAAAACTAGGGAAAGAACAAGTGTGGTACTCACTTGTGTTGCAAATTGGCTAGAACGTTGGTGCTTGAGTGGTGGATTTCCTCTTGTGTCTTCGTAGGAGTGTGGTGTTACTATTGTAAGTCTTAGAGGTCCTTGGATTTGAGACATCCTTGAGCTTTTTGGTCTTGTAATAGTGTATGTCTCCCTATCTATCTTTACTTTCATGTACTAGTTTGTTCTTGTTTTAGTGAAAACCGTTGGTTCTTGTTATCTTGTGTTGTTATTCCTCTTGTTATCTTGTGTTGTTTTTATGTTTGTGGGCTGTTTTTGTATCATTTGGTATTAGAGCAAAGGTGATTTTGTTCCCACAAGATCAATCTTGGGCTTGCTTGCTTGCTTGAAAATTCAAAAGAAAAAAAAAACTGGTCTTGGCCGAAACTTGGAGTCTAGATCTAGGAGTATTTCGTGTGTTTTGAGTGTTTTTAGTGTTAGTTTCTTCTTCACTAACACTAATAGAGTCAAGATCCTAGTTGAACTCCTATTTGTGTTGTTATGCGGATTCAAAGTTTGGCCGAAGTGTTGTTATTGTTGTTGTTGTGGATTCAAGGTTTGAACATTGTTGGTGTGTTGCTGTTGTGAATCCAAAGCTTAAAGGTGTGTTGTTGGTACTGTTGTTGTGGATTTGTGTTTGAAAAGAGTGTTGTTATTTGGAGGTTCAACTTGAACCTTGGTCTTCAAACCTTTATTGAAGATTCTTGACCAATCTTCATGTCTTGTGACAAGAAGAATCTTCAATAGTAGTTGTTTGATCTTAAGACCAAGTGGAAGAGAGTAGTCTTTCTTGATTGTCTTGAACAAGTCCCAAAATTATACCAAAGAAGTAAGGGGACAAAAAGCTTTCCAAAAGACTTGTTACCAAAAGGGAGTAAGGGGGATTTTTCAAGGCTAACCAAAAGAGGAAAGAGCCAACCACCCTTCAAAAAGGTGTTTTGCCCAAAAGGTGCAAAGAAAGTCAACCCTTTTTTGAATGTGCAACTACACACAAAGCACTCCTCCCTATTAGTAAGAACGAACTCTTACCCACTAACCCTTTATCCTAATCTGTGTCCTCCACACTTTTCTATCAAGGGTTATGTCCTCTGAAAGCTGCAACTGCTTCATGTCATGCCTAATTCTATGTTGCTCGGATTCGCCGGCAAACGATTTCGGAGACGTTGACCAAATTAAAGAAGAAATTTGAGGGGAAACATCAAATAATTAACCGGCGACTTATTGGAAAAATTCCGACCAGCGACCACCGGAACAGAGACGGCGTTGTCGACGTGCCACCGCCGTCGTCGAGAAACCGTCATTGTCATCGTCTCACCTCACTCGTCGTTGTCGATGTGCCACCACCGTCGCCGTCAGCGTTTTATTTGTTTGTGTTGTTATATATATATATATATATTTATTAACATTAATATTTGTTTATTTGTTTGTGTTGTTATATATATATGTATATATATATTTATTAATATTAACAACATATATATTTTTTAATAAAAACAAGAAAACAACATGTCGGTTGTTTATTGGACTTTTGTATTTTATGTTCTTTATGATATAAAAATAATGTATATTAAAAATAATGTACATTAATATATTTCTTGTTTTTGTTTAATAAAGTATTTTTAGAATATCTTTATAACTCTATATTTATAATATTTGATTTTTTTTAACCGAATCCCCGCATTCGTATCCATACTCAGATTCGCACCCCCGAATCTTAAAATTTATATTTTGACGAACCCGACTCTCGGATCCGCACCCGAATCCAAGCAACTTAGGCCTAATCACCTCCGTCCAATATTTGTTTGACCTACCTCTACTCCGCATGAAACCATCCATAGCCCACCTCTCACACCTCCGTACAGGACCATCCAGGCACCTCCTCATCATATTTTGGAACCATCTCAACCTTACTTCCCACATCTTGTCTTTCACCGAAGCCACTCCCATCTTCTCTCGAGTAATCTCATGTCTAACCCTAATCTCTCCTAGTAAGTCTATACATCCATCACAACATTTTCATCTTCGCCAATTTTTCACAGTGACTGTTATTAACCGGCCAACACTTTGCTCCATACAACATAGGCGATCGTACTACCACTTTGTAGAACTTACCTTTAAGCTTAGGAGACACCATCTTATTACACAAGACTTCCGAAGCGAGCCTTCATTTCAGCCACCCTGCACCAATACGGTGCGTGACATCCTCGTCAATCTCCCTATTCCTCTGAATTATAGATCCAAAATACTTGAAACTATCTCTCTTTCAAAGGGCTTGAGAATCTAGCTTCACTACGAGGTCTGCCACATGCGTCAAATCATAGAGTTTACATTCCACATACTTTGTCTTGATCTTGCTCAACCCAAACCCTTTAGACTCAAGAGTTTGTCTCCAAACCTCCAACTTATCATTACCTCCTCCCCGAGTCTCGTCAATTAGCACTACATGATCAGCAAATAACATACACCAAGGCACCTCCCCTTGAATGCGCCGCATCAAAACATCTATTACCAAGGCAAATAAAAACGGACTAAGACTTGACCCCTGGCGCCTGTGAAAGTGCTCCATATCTCCTTCTACCGTCCTCACACGAGTCTTTGCTCCGTCATACATGTCCTGAATCGACCTAGTGTTCCCTACGGGCACACCACGGTTATCAAAAAAAAATTGAGAGAATTCTATGCTCAAGTTATATGTAGAGGGGCTATAAGTTCAAAATAAAATAACAAATGTATCTAATTGATTAATTCTCACTTTTACTTCCTATCCGTGTAAGTTTTTGGCCATTTCAAATTGCCATGTTCCTTATAGATTTCTAACAACAAAAGCAACTATGCCTCTATCCCAAACAAGTTTTAGCTCTCTAATAGATGAACTGTATTATATTTGGCTGCCTCCACCCTATGGCTTTAATACCTTAAGACTCTTTGCTTCTCTCCGTTGGATGTTCTCCTAACTTTTGTTTGTTACCGACTAAATGCTACTGAAATCCATGTTGTTTAATAAGGGTAATTGGTGATAGTTGCTAGGATTTGTGAATTCATCCAACAGGGAAATGCTCAAAGACCAGAAGTGCGTGTTGTGACGTGGAATAATGATGAGCTCGCTACTGATGCTCTCCCCGTACATGGCTTTGAGCATTACAGGGCGAAAGATTATTCACTTGCACATGCTCCATTTTCAGGTAATCATTTAGTGTTTATAAGTTTTCATCACTTTGTATTCATTTCACGCACTTAGTAGATTCTTTACGAGTGAATATAACAACCAAATTATATAGGTAGCAGCTATGGAGGGGGTCAGTGGGCTGCTGGTGCTGAACCCTTATACTACATTGTGTCCCCAAAAGATGTGATTATTGCGAAGCCAAGGTTGGTAAAGCTCCTTTCGAATTATCTTCATGTGCAATTCGTATGTAACTATGTATATATGCACCAAACAAAGGGAGGTTCTTTTATGTTATTTGCTGCATATGCTCTGGTTTCTCTCTTTTTTAGCAGATCAATCTCTCCTGAACAATTAGTGCCCGGTTTCGCCCTTTTATTTCAGTGTAGCCTATCATGCATGATGCATATATTCTGTGGTGGACTACAGCATTTTGATGATCTGTTTCTAAATACAAGTGAAACTTTTGTGATTTCAGGAAGGCATCCAAGTTACACCAAATATTATAGAAATTCAAGATTCCAAGTTTATTCATATACCAAAAAGCCATACATTGTGGAGCTATAATAGGGCTGCAAAGGTGCTAAGCCGAGAGAATATATATATATATATATATAAAGAAAGCAGCATATCAAAAGTTACATAGTTCAAAAAAAAACAAAAGCAGCATATCAAACTGAATTAGGAGGGAGGTAGGTAGTTTGGAAAAGACTAGTGAAGGATGAGGAGTAGGAGGAGGAAGAAAAAAGCTTGAACTTGAGAACAGAGAAGTGGAGGATTGGAAGAAGAGTACCTGAATCAGAAGCATGGTAGCAGCTAAGCAGAAAAGTAGGGAAAAAGTGGTGAAGAGGAGGAAAAGGAGAAAAGAAGAGAAAAAACTGATTTTATCCTCTACAATAGCCTAACAAGGTTTCATTTTGGTATGGAAATGTAGGACATTCCTACAAAATGGAGGATACACTAGCTCAGTAAGAAAATAGAAATACAAATAAGAAAACTGTATTATACACGTCTAGGCATGTCCATGTCCTAAAAGTATCTGACCCCATTAAGGACTTTAGGTTGGTACCGGAAAAAGTACTCAATATATATATCTCTAGCCCGCAGAGATGGGTGTTGAAATTTCATTAAGTAATAAATATCTATCCAAAGAATTTTATTTCAACGATCAAAAACCATCTATCTATCCAAAGAATGGTACTCCCTTCTGTTAGGATACAGGAATGCTGATTGACAGAAATTATTAATTTTATTTCATATTTATTCTACGGTTGGTTGTTAGGGACACAGAAGATCATATTAATTGGCTTCTCCAGCATGGGTGGCATGAGAAAGCTTTAGAAGCAGTTGAGGCCAATCAGGGAAGGAGTGAGCTTGTTGATGAGGTATTTTTTTTTTGAATGCAGTTTATCTTGAATTTTGCATCAAACTGAGATAATTTTCATATCAGTGCAGCTGAATATAGTTTAATTTGTTGCTACGATGCTCAACAACTTCTATATGTGTCTTTTATATATAAAGGATGGGCAAGGGATAGAGCAGAACTTTCTTTGATCATCCCTTGCTTGCATTTCTATGTCATCTTTTCAAAAATATCTCTGACTTAAACTTCCTATGTGATGTACTCATGTACTGACCTGCAGGCCTTGTTATCACTGGGATTCTGTCTATTTGCTGTATTTACATAAAAATCTTCTCTCCTTTCAAGTGCTTTGAGGACTAATTTTTACTTTGTATGTACTTTCCATTTATATGCACATACCATTTATAATTCTACATGTATAGGAAGTGTATGGAGACATAATTTTTTTTTGAAAACTGAGAAAGCAGGGGGCTAGGGGCGCAAGATTCAAAATTTGGTGGTTAATGAGTCGACGCCTCTACTCTTCTCCACTTAAATACCTAGCTTTTGTCTGTGGTAGGGTTCAAACCTGTGACATGCTCCTAACCCTCACTTGCACTCGTACCACTAAACCAAAAGCCCTAGGGGTTGCAATAAGTCGCTAGTCAAAGGTTTAGAGCAACCACTGTCTGTATGGATTATGAAGAGACATTAAGTTTTTGTCTTTCTTAGTTTACTAACAGAATCGCTTCTTTGTTTCTCCGGATTCCAACTGACAACTAGTCCAAGATGGTCAAATTTAGTTACCACATAAATAATAGTTCCATGACATTCCTCTGTAGTCCGCACTCAAATCAGTTCGTTACCAATGGAGCCTTGCTCTTTTAGTCCTTGCACCACAAGTGAAAACTAATAGAGCCTTCCTCTTGCACTCCTGCTCTTTTATTCCTTGCACCAATCTTCAGAGGAACCTCTTTTAATGTTCAGAAGAGGATCCTCTGAAGATTGGTGGAAGATCAGCATGCATATGGTGGACCTATGGAAGGAAAGAAACAGGAGGCGTTTTGATGGTAGTGGTAGAAGTATTCAGAAGAGTAGGATAAAATGTCTTAGTCTTCTCTTTTTTTGTGTAAACAAGATAGGGTGGGGGATGCTGAACATTTAGTTGATTTCATAGGAGATCTGCAAAGCTATAACCTTTCTGTGGATTGTTATCTTACCCAGTATGGATTGTAACCCATCTTCATCAATTTTTGTGATGAAGGCTTTTGTGTGAACATGAAATTACCTTTCTCAGAAAATAAAATTGTCTACTCAAATCAGGTGGGTTCGAGGTACCTTGATCATCTGATTGTGGAAAGGAAGTATGGTGAAGCGGCATCTCTATGTCCAAAATTGTTGCGAGGATCAGCTTCCGCATGGGAAAGGTATAAATATCCTTAAAACAATGAAATATCTGGGAAATCTTGGAAATATACTTTGAGTTATTGAAGTGCAGCTGGTTGTCTTTTCCAGATGGGTTTTCCATTTTGCACATCTGCGTCAACTCCCTGTGTTGGTCCCGTACATCCCAACAGAAAATCCTAGGTTGCGTGATACAGTTTATGAGGTCTGCACTATTCTACTGTGTCCGATACTTTCTTGACTTCTTATACACACGTAAAGAGAGTGAACAACTGAATCATTCCTTACCACAAAAAGAAAAAGTCAACTACTGAATCATTTGCTGGAATTTAGGTAGCTCTTGTTGCTTTGGCAACAAATCCATCTTTCCACAAGGATCTCGTTTCAACGGTCAAATCCTGGCCACCTGGCATTTATTCTACATCACCTGTTATCTCAGCTATAGAATCTCAACTTAACACCTCATCTATGACTGATCACCTCAAAGAGGCAAGTGGAAAGGAGTTACAGTTCATGTTTTATGTTCTATATATGCATTTTTTGGGTTCACTTATTTATTGTGCTACTTTAACATGTAGGCACTAGCAGAATTATATGTGATTGATGGACAACATGATAACGCTTTTGCTCTTTATGCGGATGTAAGTTCTGTGCTGTATTAAATTTATTACCCTGGAGGAGGATGTTGACAATTGTGTGTTAAGAAGTTGACTTCTTTCACTCTTTGTTCAATTGTTTATGCTTCCAGCTTATGAAACCGGATCTGTTTGACTTCATTGAAAAGCATAATTTGCATGATGCTGTGCGTGAAAAGGTACAGTAGGTTAGCTGAATTTATTATGTAACTGTCTTGTATGTTATGTTGAGAAATATGTAATTCAGCTCTAATGGAAAATAAAATCTCTCTCTTTTCTTTTTCTGTTCTGTTTTTTTTTTCTTTTGGTCATTAGGTGTGTTACTATTTCTAGAAGGAAATAAATCCTTTTCTTCTTGATATTGTTCAAACAAGAAGTAAGAGACTTTAAGGACATAATATTGGTCATTGGTTAGATTATATGGCTCTACAACTGCTTCATTTATGATTATCTAATTGTCATGGACTGGCAGGTTGTCCAACTAATGATGGTTGACAGCAAGCGTGCCGTACCTTTGTTGATCCAGCATAGGGACCTAATACACCCACCCGAAGTGGTGTCACAACTTATGGCTGCAAGGACTAAGTGTGACTATCGGTACCTTTTGCATTTGTATCTTCATTCACTATTTGAAGCGAATCCTCATGCTGGTCGCGATTATCATGACATGCAGGTTTGTATAGAATCACCCTGGGATCTTTCGCTTTAAAGTTTGTTTCGAGTTAATTTCTAGGTGAGGTCTATGTGACATGGCGATGCATCCTCTATGATGAGAATTATGCTGTTGCTCATGCTTCTTGGGTTAAATGTTTTGGTAGTCAATTGTAATTGAAGGTACATGCAGTGTCTTTCTGTTCATGTGGGTGTCGTTATCTGGTTTTGTGCTATTTGACAATTTGCTAGTGCCATTAATAAGTTAACATTTCCATATGGTAACTCAAGGACACTAAGCCCTTGGCAAACTCTAAGTTGGTAAGATGGGGCCAACCAATTAGAAATTACTGAACCTGTAGAAAAGTTATTGTTCAGTTACGTTGAACATAAAAATTTACTTCATTGTCGATAATTGTATAAATCTTCAATTACTCGAGAAAGAGTTGTTCCGCTATTGTCATGATCCGAGATTACCCTCTAGTCGTAACACGGTGCCTAGAGTCATAAGTGACCCCAAGCTAACCCAGGGCCTCACATGACAATAAGAATAATGAAGTAAACTGTTAAACACTAAGCGGAAACTGAGGTAAAAAGATACTACCATAATAAAATAAAATCAATGCGGAATATCAAATCCGTAAAGTCTACACAACCATCCTGCTGAAAGTCTTAACTGATTGTCTGAAAGCCTCTACTAAGATGAGTTGCTGGGACAAGCCCCCAACCAACTCTAACTGTCCGAAACTAAAATAAAACTGAAAGACAATGTTGATAAATGGTTCTCGAATGATGAGGACTCACCAAACACTGATGCTGGAGTGACTGCTGAATCAAGCTGACCGCGATCGGAGTGTTGAACATCAGAACTTATATTATAAGACCATATAGTGCAAAAGAAGGTATGCGGTCAGTAATTTGAATGTACTGAGCATGTGAGATATGCATTACCCTATGTGAGATGAAAATATCGAAAGTGACATGATAACCTGAACATGGGACTGAAATCTGTAAAGTGATAACTATAACGAAGTAATAGACATATAGCACTATATGATGCTGAATAAACTGAATACAAGGTCGAGCAAGGTCTGAGACTAACCTGTGGGAGGTTTCTGTAACCGACATAGACCATGCAAGTAACATGGAATCCAACCTATAATCCAAGTTAGGAGGGTGTTCTATACCTTGCCGAGCGTATGGACCATGATTGACGTGAATTCACTCATGAGCCCATTATGGGCAAGGGATACAATCTCAATTAGCGAGGACCCTTTTACCTATAGTGGCACGTAGTTTGAGGCTTGGTTTATCTAAACCCTTGTCCTCTCGGTGCTAAGTGCTAAGTACAACTCCCAAATGAAAGTATACTGATAAACTGAAATGCTCTACAATAATGATGTTCTGAAACTGAAGAATAAGTGCTTTATCTGAAAGCATTATAAATCAAGAAAACTGAATGATTGAGTATACAACTGAAAATGCATGATATCCTAGATCATCGAGTGTTCATAACCCGTCATCTCAGAAGAATGCAACTACTAATTATCTATATGATGAGGGTTTATAGTTACGAATATGTAAAGATGCTCAAATTTATGGAAAAACATATATTCATGGTCCATTCATAACAAGAAATTGAAAGATATTGGAATTCACTCTTTTCATGGAAATCCTAAGCTTGAAGAATGAATTAACTTGACGAGTTGAGTTACTTTTGGGACTCAATAAGTGGAAGGAATTCATTAATGAAATCCCACATACCTGGAGATAAAAACCCTGAAGAAATCTCTAAACTTGGAGCTTGACGAAGATGAACCCTAGTTTGCCCTGTAAAAGAGAAATCGCCTCTTTTCTTCTGTTTTTACCAAGTGTCAATTGTTTTCTAAGTAATGAGGGGCTTGTGGTAATATTAATCTTAATAATCAGCTTTGGATGGCTTAAACGACATAGTTTAGGGGTTTAAAAAGTGGAAAAAGAATGGAATGCCCCTTATGAAACGTAACTAAAAAAGATGCAGGGGAGGACGTACGGCCAATCCCATGATTGTGGGACCCACCTACTATCATGGGTGGTGCCCGTGGTTGGGTGGCTGATTTGAGGCTCTCTGAACTTGATTAGACGAGCCATAGTACGATCATGGGACCCACCTACGATTGTGCCTTGGTTCGTAGGTTGAAAGTCCAAGCCGGATGAGCTTTAGGACTCATGATCGTACCTAAGATTGTGGTTTCAAACCATGGTTGTGGTTCCCTATCGTGGTTGGAAGGTATACTTGTCAACTTTCAGGTGTTTGGGACTGTTTCGATTAGAAGAGAGCATTGTATGGTCGTACAATCTCACCAAGATCACACCTATGCTCGTAGGTTCTCATTGCTGGACCGTGCTCCACTAAAATGGCCATAACTTTTTACTCTGATATCGGCGGTTTAAGGCGAAACTGAATGCGTTAAAGATCTTTCGTTTGGTGGGTCTTGAGCTCAAAAATACTCCAGAATCTAGGAGTTATGCTCGTTTGAAGTTGACTATAGGGAGATTCTTTGCAAGAAAACCACCGGTAAGGAAGGTTTTAACTTGGCTTTGAGCTAGGGGTTACTTGTGGTCTTAATACATGTCTAAATCACTTCTCATACCACCAAAGCATAATGTTTGATTTTACATGTACTTGAAGCATGGTTCTAATCTTAGCTTGGATTTTCGGGGTGTTACAGTTAACTAGCCCTGCCTAATGCGTACAGACTTCTTTATCCCAAGACGACCTATCTCTAGCGTTCCACATTATAAGCTACATTCTCACCCATCCGTACACACAGTGGATTCAACTATATCATGTCTTTATTTTTTGGGAAACTTAAGTATTTCCTATGTTTGATTCCGTCATTTGTCTTGGCGTACCCATGTCAGACTCAGACTGGTGTGATATGGGTGCAGGTAATCTGTATGAATCCTTCAAAATACACAGAGATTTTAAGAACTACATGTACATGTCTCGAATACTTACTCCAGGTATCAAATATACCTATAGATGAATCCACGAAAAATTGAGTATCTCTAGACTCTAATTGGTCAGGCTAAAAAGATTTGGCATCTTACATGTTCCATCAGGGAACATAGCATTCAACTATCCTTGAAGATACAATTGTGGAAGTGGCAAAGACAACTAGACAAGTATTTCCTTATGCCTTAAGGTGTTTGTGCCTCATTTTGTGTTCTTTTGTCTTTTATGTACATGCTTTCTAATGCATATGCACTCCATTTTGTGATCGTTTGTCTTTTATGTCCATGCTTTCTAATGCATATGCACTTACTTGGTGTATGGATGCCTTTGTTGTTGTTTATTTTATTCTTAAATTTTGTGGATTCCATTGGCGTCCTCTGATTTAGTTTCTTCTTTTTTATGGTTTTCATAGGTTGAGCTTTATGCTGACTATGATCCAAAGATGATGCTTCCGTTTCTCAGAAGTAGCCAGCATTATACGCTTGAGAAGGTTTTTGTGAATTAATGGATGACAAGTCCCATCTGGCTTATTGTTCTTCTTATTGACCTCCTTTTCTTTAATAGGCTTATGATATCTGCGTGAAGAAAGATTTATTAAAGGAGCAAGTTTTCATTGTTCTTCTTATGACCTCCTTTTCTTTAATAGGCTTATGATATCTGCGTGAAGAAAGATTTATTGAAGGAGCAAGTTTTCATCCTTGGAAGAATGGGGAATACAAAGCAGGCCCTTGCTGTTATCATAAATAGATTAGGAGATATAGAAGAGGTGGGTTTTGCTGATTTTGTTAAATTTGGAGTTCAACAGATTAGCCTTATAACTACTCACATGCAGGCTATAGAATTTGTAAGCATGCAACATGATGATGAACTTTGGGATGAGCTGATTAAGCAAAGTCTTAATAAGCCTGAAATGGTAATGCATTACCTTTTTTCCTTCTCTGTAAGCGCGCAGGAGACTGTATTAACATTGTTTTAATGTTTTCCGTTTTGGATTAAGTTGCCTTATTTTTATTTGCAGGTTGGTGTATTGTTAGAGCATACTGTGGGGAATCTTGATCCCCTTTATATTGTAAATATGTTGCCCAATGGTTTGGAAATACCTCGGTAAGTTTGTTGATCAAGTAAACTCACATTTTCATTAGTATGGCACTTAAATAAGCTACACACAAGTTTTTTGCTTTTATTCATTTTGGCATATGGTATTTATATTGCTGGCAAGTCTTCTTGAATAGTGTAGGAGCAGATATTTAATTATGACTCGGCCTGATGCCGGTTTTCCATGAGTTAGTCATATTGGGTTTGCAATTTATGATGCCAAATGCTGTTAGTGAATCATGAATCGCTTAGCACTAATCTGAATGCTATTGCACTCCATTGCAGTCTGAGAGACCGTTTGGTCAAAATTATCACTGACTACAGAACAGAAACTTCTATTCGACATGGATGTAATGACATACTCAAGGTACATTAATTGTGAGCCTATCTTTCCCGGTATCTTAAAGAAGTTATGTATTTGTTTGCAAGTTATGCTGAAGTAATTCCTTTTGACGATTTGGTTCAACTGTCAGGCTGATTGTGTCAACCTGCTCGTCAAATACTACAAGGAAGCAAAGCGTGGAATATGTTTGAGTGAGGACGTCGATCAAGCGAGTTCCAAAAGGAGTGAGCAGAGGTCTTCACATTTAGGAGAGAGAGTCGTGAGTATGAAATCCATGGAGGTCAAGTCAAAAACCAGAGGAGGTGGAAGGTGTTGCATATGTTTTGACCCGTTTTCTCTACAAAATGTATCAATTATTGCCTTCTTTTGTTGTCATGCGTACCATACAACTTGTCTCATGGAGTCCACTATTTCCATTGGCGATAAAAAAGAGTCTGGGGCTGCTTCCAAGGGAACTACGCCATATTATGAATTTGATAATGGTATTGATGATGATGAAGAAGATGACGACGAAGATGAAGATGCTTCTTCAGGTACCCCTCGGATGCGTTGTATTTTGTGTACTACAGCTGCAGGTTGACTTTTTTGGGGGGTGGGGGGAATGTACCATAGTTTTGCTTGATGTGTGCATATATCATGAGCATGTGTTATTATTTATTAGATAGATACTGCTTTCTAATGTTCTGTATCTGTATTTTAGGAATTTGTTTTGTATTTATTGATGAATCAAATTATCTGCTATCCCTTCATTATGGGGACGGCTTAACGCATAAAGTTCTCCAGATTACTTGTACGATGCTGTTCTTTTTGGAACTGTGACTTTGCTGGTGTAATAATTACAAAAAAGTTGCTTCATTTTCATCGTCTTCGTCTTCGTCTTCATCTCCTCCTTTTTCGATTTTTGACATTTATAACCTTTGCGAGGAACTGATTATGAGCAGTTATGAAGTCGAATACTAAATAGGATCGATTTCCTACATTTGGTATCCAGAGGTCATGTATATGTCTGGTATGAAGGAAAATGATTTTCCACCATATACAGTAATCACATGATCATCACAAAAACAACCACATGCCTAGTCTAACCAACATGGGTTGTGGTGTAGTGGTGATACTACTTCACCCTTAATCAGAGGTATCGGGTTTGAGCCTTGGGTATGGAGAAAATCTTGTTGGGACCGCCAACCCCATAATGGGCTTTGCAGTGCACAATTCAGATTAGTCGAGGCTTCAATGAGAGTACCGGACACTGGGTGGAAAATAAAAAAAAAATGTGTCCAATATATTTCCACAAAATGAGGTCTGTAGAGGGTAAAGTGATACTCAGGTAGAAAGACTGTTTTCGATAGACTAGCCTCAAGACAAAAGAGTTTAATGTAAGACCACATAGAAAGTAAAGTGTACAAAGTTTCGCAGTCCCTAGGTAGAAAGATCTTTTTTGATAAACCAGCCTCAAGACAAAAATACAGATGTGAAATAAGGCAATTTGTCCATTTAGGAATATGTTGTCAACCACCACGTGTATATATATATATGATATAAAATATAGTCAAAATTAGAGTTGGTTAAGACTTAGGGTGCACATTGCAATCCAACCCCCTGCTCGTAGGGGGTTGAGCTATTATATGTATATATTTAGTCAAACTTTTCGAGGTTATTTGTTGGGATATTTTTTTGTTGCTATAGTAAAAGAATTGTATAGAGGACATTATTTTAAATAAAATTTGATCGTTATAATAAAGTGCTGTTACGAATAATAAGATAACTGTTATATAAAATCAGAGACGGATGTAATTTTGTCGAAAAGTATTATTTGAAGTCAATATTTTTGACATAAGACATAAATTTGTGTAAAAAATTTACTAATATTATAACAAATAGTAGATTCGAACTGATAATACCTTAACGATTAAACCCATATTTAAATTCTGACACATAATTAGGAGTAAACTTTTAAGTTTGTGGATTACAATGTAGAATTTGTTACTTAGCTCTTATAATATTATTATTTTTTATTTGATCATTTATATAAATTAAGAGAAACTTATAATTTTCCTCCTAAATTGTTATCATTGTTATGGTTTCAAAAATATCGTCATTATCATTAAATAACTACCTGAAGTATTACTCGCAATCAAATTTAAAATTTTAAAATATAATTAATACAATTAATTTAATAAAATAAACTTTTAATAAATATTTCTTTTAAAGAATGTCAAATCAAGTTATACATGTTCATATACATTACATATAGATTATATTTTACTTAATACATATATTATACATTCGCAACTATTTTTAATTGAAATGATTGGATGAATAACTATTCTGGTTGATTCTTCGAATATTTAATGGGAAAAATTCAGAAATAGTAACTCTATAGTCTTAATTATAACTTATATAGCAACAGTTTCATAATTATGAAAAATAACAAATTGTATTTGTATTCAAGTAAAATGTTGTTATATAAATACATATACAAATGTATATGTATTACTCATAAATACATATGCACAACTGAAAAATACATATTCTTCTATTACTATGAAGTGGGTAAAATATTGCTACTTTTGCTATAAGTTGTAATTTTAAAAAAGTGTTGCTATTTATTGTAATTATAATCTTAAGGATCTAGTTTCTGTAATTTTTCGCAACAACAATCATTTTAAAGGCAGCTATACAATATGTTTGAATGGTAGATGCAAAAATTCAACGTGACATTCACTTACAAATATACCTACCAAATCCCTAAGTCAATTTATTTGTTTATTTATTTTAAAACTTCTCATTCATTTTTCTACTTCACTTCATTATATATAAACACTACTTGTAAGCTTGAAAATTAATTTGTATTAAAACTATATATTATAAGCTTTATATTGCATCTTTAGTAATCATGGTGTTACTACTTGCTATCGAGTTGTGCGTAGCCGCTATAATATTTATCATAGTACATATTATTATTTCAAAATTAATAGCCATCGGACAGGGGCGGGATCGGCTTTCGCTCCCGCCAGGTCCGATGGGGTGGCCGGTGATTGGAGCGCTTCCACTTTTAGGTGGCATGCCACACGTGTCACTTGCAAAAATGGCCAAAAAATATGGACCTATTATGTATTTAAAAGTTGGCACTTGTGGTATGGTTGTTGCTTCTACTCCTAATGCAGCTAAAGCTTTCTTGAAAACACTTGATATTAATTTCTCCAATCGTCCAACTAATGCAGGTAAATATTAGTGTTTTGTAATATTCTAAACTTAATTATATGGTTTATGGTATTTGTGTATTGTATGTAGGTAAAAGCATTTGATTAAGTTTTTTGAGATTATTCATATTTCAAAATAATGGTCAAGTTATCCATGTGACACCCATATGCTAGGGGTTCGAGCCGTGAAATCAACCCTGATACTCCACGCACATCAATGTAGGATTTAGGAATCCTACTTCACATCCTCCTGACATGCGGTCCTTTTTCGAATGCTGTATGAATGCATGATGTAACGTGTACCGATCGACTGCACTTTTATGAACCTAATTGAATATTATACATATAGAACTTTTATATATCAAGAAAAAGAGACTTTAAACATTTTGCACATGTAAGTTCCCATTTTGTTTGTCATTTGGTATCAAGTGAATTGAAGAAAAATTTCTCTCTCAAAATCTTCTCACAATCTAGTGTAATTTTGTTGATTTTCTAAATTAGGTGCCACACATTTGGCCTACAATGCCCAAGACATGGTTTTTGCACCCTATGGACCACGTTGGAAGTTGTTAAGAAAATTGAGCAACTTACACATGCTAGGTGGTAAAGCCTTAGAAGATTGGGCTAATGTTCGTGCCAATGAGCTAGGCCACATGCTAAAATCGATGTTCGACGCGAGCCGGGAGGGCGAGCGCGTTGTGGTGGCGGATATGTTGACATTCGCGATGGCGAACATGATAGGTCAGGTGATATTAAGTAAGAGAGTGTTCGCGGAAAAAGGGGAAGAGGTGAACGAATTTAAGAACATGGTCGTGGAACTGATGACTACAGCGGGATATTTTAATATTGGAGATTTTATTCCTCAACTAGCTTGGATGGATTTACAAGGAATTGAAAGAGGGATGAAAAAATTACACAAAAAATTTGATGATTTATTGACAAAAATGTTTGATGAACATAAAGCAACTAGCAACATTGAAAGAAAAGGAAAACCTGATTTTCTTGATATTGTTATGGCAAATAGGGACAATTCTGAAGGTGAAAGGCTCAACACAGCCAATATCAAAGCACTTTTGCTGGTATGTATCTCTAAATATTTCACTCTCTGTTCACTTTTACTGGTCACTGTTTCGCTTCCCGAGGTCAACTTGCCTAAAGTTATGGTCGAAACTATATAAAAAATGCTACAAGATGCAATCTATCTCATATTAATCTGATGAAAAAATACATTTTAAAATGTTGGTCAAAATTTGAGTAGTTTAGCCTCGAGAAGCAAAAAAGTGGTAAGTAAAAGTGAACAGAGGGAGTAGTAATTTCTATGTCATCAAGATTTACTTAAAACGTATGTTGTTCGGACTCTTAAAAATATTAGTCGATGTTTGTTGGGTCGTTAAAAAATACTTAGTATATTTGTAAAGAATCCAACACATGTGATGCAATGTTTTTAAAGAGTCCGAGTGACATATAGTTTGAGACAAACTTAATCGGAAATTAATAGGTTAAAATAGTATATATACAAAATATCACTAGCTTTTTCCTATGTTGCCAACTATCTTAAACTATTATTGCGCTCGATCTTTTAAATATACACTATTAACTAAAGGATCTGACAATATTTTAAAGAGTTTCTTTTGCACAAGTTCATTCACTACAAAAAAAAAAAAAAAAAGGAATTAGATGGACAATATAATTATGCCATAAATGGAAGGATTTATAGTTTTATACTAACTACATTTATTTTTCCTTTTTAATTAACATTCTGACCTTTTTTTTCTTTTTTTTTTCAGAATTTGTTTACTGCTGGTACAGACACTTCATCTAGCGCAATAGAATGGGCACTTGCAGAAATGATGAAAAATTCAACAATTTTGAAAAAAGCACAACAAGAAACGGACCAAATTATTGGAAAAAATAGACGTTTAATTGAATCTGATATTCCAAATCTACCTTATTTACGTGCAATTTGCAAAGAAACATTTCGAAAACACCCTTCAACACCATTAAATCTCCCTAGGGTATCGAACGAGCCATGTATGGTCGACGGTTACTACATACCGAAAAACACTAGGCTTAGCGTCAACATATGGGCGATTGGACGAGACCCTAATGTGTGGGAGAATCCGCTCGAGTTTGACCCCAAGAGGTTCATGAGCGGGAAAAACGCGAAGATTGACCCTCGAGGGAATGATTTTGAGTTGATTCCGTTTGGTGCTGGACGAAGGATTTGCGCGGGGACAAGGATGGGAATAGTGATGGTGGAATATATATTGGGAACTTTGGTTCATTCATTTGATTGGAAATTACCAAATGATGTTATGGAGATTAATATGGACGAATCTTTTGGATTAGCTTTGCAAAAGGCTGTCCCTCTCGAAGCTATGGTTACTCCGAGGCTACCTTTGGATGTTTACTATGCAAATTGAAACTTTATTTGGTTTCAATTATTACGAGTCTTTCTGACCACCTATAGTGCAGTTTACCTACTAAAGACCGTATCGTGAGTAACTTTAAGTGTTAGCTACATATAAAAATAATGCTATATCTTGAAAATGGGTCTTTTTTGTAATTTACTTGGCTATCTTCTAATAAATTCTTGTGCTTGTGGAAGTCCAATTTTTTCTTGATCATATTTGAATTATAGTATTATTGGGCCAATATTCTGGCCCACATATCTTGCTATGGCCCAATAGGATACACCTTTTAGTAATATTGGGCCACACATTCTGGCCCACAATCTATAGTAAATCCCTAAATCTTTAAGTGATATTACATTTTATCCCAACTATTTGGTTAATTACTTGTTATCCCGATTTTGGAAATTGTGATACATATGATATAAGGTGATACATATAGAAAATTGATACATTTAAAACTGACTAGATATTTATTTAAGGAAGTAACAAATTCTCTTTTATTCAGTGGAGTAAATCACTCACAATCAGTTACACAATGAATTAATTAGATTCACAAAATCAATAATACCTCCAATCAACTTTCAAATTTCAAACAAGGAGATAATATCTGGAACAACTATATTACTCCTTTTCTCTTCCTAGACATGGATAATTGTTTTTTTCTTAGGCAGCTTCCACCTGATGATTAGCTTTTGTCTGACCTTAGCTATTTGTTCAACGGAAAAAGACATCGTTTCCACCCCAAACTATAGTCGAAAATTCGAATCCACATCTAAACTATATAAGTGACCTATTATACACCCTAACTATAAAAAAATGATACTTTTTACACCCTGTCAGACATTATACCACTTGCATGTGGTGTGGTATTTTACACGCGCTGTCACGTCAGCATAATTCAAAAAAATAAGAAAAAAGGAATCGTTTCCACCCCAAACTATAGTCGAAAAGTCGAATCCAAACCTAAACTATATAAGTGACCTATTACACACCTTAACTATAAAAAAGTGATACTTTTTACACCCTGTCAAGCATTACACCACTTGTGTGGTGTTTTACACGCGCTGCCATGTCAGCACCACGTTGGCATAATTAGAAAAAATAATAAATTTATTATTTTCATAATTTTTTCATTTTTTTTTAATTTATTTTTTTTCCTTCTTCTTCAATGTCTAAAACCTCCATTGTTGTCAATGTCCAAAACCTCCATTACCTCTACTACACCATATTCATCACCATAAACTTTATCCCACCAACAAAATTACCATAACAATTAATTTCTTCTAACATTGTTCTTCATTCGTAACCCATCGTCTTTTCTTAAAAAAAAAATAAAAAAAATTCTCAACTATAATGGTCATTATTGTTTCAAAAAATGACCACTCGATTGTTGGCCTCTGTGTTTTAAATGGTAATGGCCAACACATTTTCATACTTTTTCTATTTGTTTTCAGCTATAATTAAAAAAAAAACTAATATGATAGCAAGCTATATTTTTGGATGGATTAATAATTAACAGACAGAGAAGAGAAAGTCGACGATGAATCCGACTTTTTCTACGAGAACTCACTGAAAAACATCCTTGCTACAAAATTTTATATTTTTTTTATAAAATTTGATTTGCCCGTTTAAACATCAAGTACAATTTGATTTTGTTCATTGTGAAATTTACATTGATTCGATGAAGGTAGAGGATGAATTGTGTTATTTGGGGATGAGGTTGAAATTTGAAGGTGGGGTGATGAAGAAACTGTGTTGGTTAGGGTGGGGGTGATGAAGAAGAAGATGGTTTGGGGTTGGGGGTGGAGTGTCGGATGCTGGGGGTTAGGGGAGGAGTGTATTAAATTTTTTAATTTTTTTTTTGCATTAATTTTTAATTTAAACGCGTCAATTTTTATTTAAATAATTATGTATTTTTCACGTCAGATCTAGGGAGTAAAAAGTATCATTTTCTTATAGTTAAGGTGTGTAATAGGTCACTTATATAGTTTAGGTGTGGATTCGACTTTTCGACTATAGTTTGGGGTGGAAACGATGTCTTTTCCCTTAATGTTTTTAGCCATTTACTTTTGTTATTTAATAGGCTGGACGCGCCTAAAATAAGTGTAACATACGCGCCTTAGAATGGGGTCACAGGGAGGTAATAATATCACTTTTATATAGTTAAGGTGTGTAATAGGTCACTTATATAGTTTAGGTGTGTCTTCGACTTTTCTTATATAGTATGGGGTGGAAATGATGCCTTTTCCCTTTGTTCAACTCCCACTGGATTTCACTCTTTTGGTTATGTTCGTTTTGTTTTTGACAGGCAACGCATGATAGTCCTGATGATTCAAACAATGGATCGGCGCTGGTTCACCGAAATAGCGAGATTCGGTGATAGGATCGCTGCTCCATTCTCCTCTGATGTGAATGAAATGTATCACCCATTAATTGCATATGAATCACCTAATAATAGAAATAATAACTGTATCTAGCGTATGAATCACCATAATACCATATGTATCATCCATTAATATCATATGTATCAACCATTAAAACCATATCTATCGTATGAATCACCATAATACTCATATAATGATATCGTATGTATCACCCATTAATATAATATGTATCAACCATTAAAACCATATCTATCGTATATATGAATCACCATAATACTCATATAATGATATCATATTTATCATTCATATGAATCACTATTAAAGAATAAACATGTATGAATAACTAAATAAATTTATATATGTATCAATATATTTTAAAAAAATAAAAATTGAAAGAGATTTTAGGGGAGGAAATTATGAAAAAAAAAAATAGTTGCATTCATTAATGGATGAGAGCAAATCGGGAAGAAAGATATTTTAATTGATTATAATTTGGGAGATTTTAGGAAAGATAATCTTTGAAAAAAAAAATATCTTGCATGAGTTAATGGTGGAGTAAAAATAGGATGTGGGGGTTTGTTGATATGTATCAAGAGTAAAGTGTAAAATCGAGATTTTATGTAAATTTTAAAAAGGTAAGGGATATTGGGTAATATAATCTCTTAGGTTTGAGATTTATGTAATTTAACCATCTATTGTAAGGCCCAAATAGATGGATAACCTATGCATTACCTAGATATAATTAGACACCTCTTAAGTTAATATGAGATAATTTTTGGCCTCATATTATATGTTCGTAATAATGAAATATATGCTTATATTGTTATAAATGTATTTACATTATAGTGAATATCTATCAAGATCTAGTTGATATCTACCATGATTCGAAGTATCTGTTTTTTCGTCAGAAATTAGGAGTATTTTTCCTATCAATAGAAGAGCTTAAATTGATCACTCAAGAGAAATAAGAATTACTCTCTATTCTCTCTATTCTTGTTCTTCTTTACTTTATATTTTATAACACATTATTAGCACGAGACTTTGCTGTCTCAAATTTGAAAGCTAAGGTATTATTTTATTTCTCTCTGTCATCTCAAATTTGAAGGCTAATGTATTGTTTTATTTCTTTTCATATGACTAATAATCTTACAAAACTTGAGTTAGTTGCCTCGAGCAAGAACTACCTCTCATTGGTGTTGGATGCTGAAATCCACTTAGATGCTATAGGTCTTGGAAACTCCATAAAGAAAGAAAATACAACATCTAATCAAAATCGTGCTAAGGCTATAATTTTCTTGCGTCATCATCTTGATGAAATTCTGAAAATTGAATACGTTACTATTAAAGATCCACGTGTTTTGTGGAATAGCCTAAGAGAAAGATTTGACCAATTGAAGATGGCCATCCTACCAAAAGCATGATATGAATGCATGCACCATGAAAATAAGATGTTGGGTTCAAGCCCCATCGATTTATATCTAAGAAGTCTTTATATGGATAAGATATTGAGTTTGAATCTCAATACACCATATTGATATATTATGATGGCTAAGGCAAAATAATATGTTTTTGATGAAAAGTCAAGAAATTTGTCCATTGAATATGCTCCATTCCATGAAGTGAATGTGGTAGCAATATATGACAGATCTGGAATATGACAAACTAGACCTATAGTAACAGTTAGAAAATGGTTGTCATAGCGTGCATTTTGCAACAGTTCCTAATGAGACTTTTTAAATAAACTGTTGCAAAATAGCTAGGCAATTAAACTTTTGTTTTGAAGGTGCAAACTAGTATGTGTACTATTAATTTTAGTTAAAAGTGAATGTGATAGCAGTATATGATACATGGCTCGATTTGCTCCTGAAGTAGCAATATCATGAAAGAGGTTATAAGCTATCAGAATTTCATAGGCTTAAGTCATGATTATATTCCATTCCTGGAGAATGAGAAAATTATTAATGCAAACTTGTACTTGATTGTGATGGTATCACAACTCAGCTCCGAATAAGGCATAATAACTGAGAAGAGTTATTTCAAAATCTACTTCTAAAGTAGTAAATCTGAAATTTACTAAAGAAAAAAGTGCATGTCATGGTAAACTTGGAGTTTACTAGTATGAAAGTTCATAAGTTGACATGTAACGATTACGACGTCTTAAAGATGTGTATTTTAAGTATTAAACATATATTGAAGAATTAAAAAATTCTTCATTTCTTTTAATGTTGCTTGTTCTCATAATAAGTTGGTTGGACCAACTAATTTGGGGATTGGATGCCTCAAAATCTGAAAAGTATAAAAGGTGAATATGGGCCCGTTCACCAGTCATGTGATCTATTAAGATGCATTGATATAAGATGATCACTTGAACGTTCATTGTCAACCTATAGTTTGACATTCATAAAGTTGCTTATTCAATAAAATTGAGATAAGAGCATAATTTTCAGATTGTATAATCAAGATAATTTATCTTGATGACGATGGTTTGACATTGAATGCCTTCGATAAATAGCTAAACCATTGCTAATGAGAACAAAACTCTATATGTTGGTCTGAAATATGATATACAATAACATTTGTATGCATTAGAACAATAAATTATGATTATTTCTTCCCCCCCCCCCCCCCCCCCAATTGGTTCAAGGTTAGGAACCAACTATTTCATATAATAGTTTTAATGTGCGGTATACGATTAATGAATATACCGTGATGCACAAAGATGAATTCCTCAAATAAAATGGAGAATGTTTGTTAGTTTTCATAACATAAGGGGGAGATTATAAGAGGCTATAAAGTGCGTTAGGAATTATCATCAGATCCTCATTCAAAAGATAATTCAAGTTAAATGTCGAAAGCATTTCATATTTAAGCTGCAAGTGCTCCTGTTTTGTGTTCCTAAAGGACAAAATCTATGCATGCGTGAAATGTGGTAGACTAATTGGTTCCAAATGAAATAATCCTTGAAAAGAATAAGAAGCAAATAATTATAATAAGAAGGCAATGTGCTGTTAAAGAGCCAATGACATAACATTTCACGAAACCTTATGAGAGGTTTAGGTATCTAAAAATAACGAAGTGATGAGATCTCAAAATGTTATGTCACATTGTGAATCGATATAAAATGATACATTATTGATGATATCTTTGATACAATATTGGCGCACTATTGTGAAAGATTACGAGGATCCGAATTCTACATTTATTTAAGCATGCTGACTTAGAAATATTATCAAGTGACATGAAAGGATGCATCTTGGTAAGTATAAAACTTATTTGATCTGCAGTCCACACACTTAAAGATATCACACATGATATGTTGAATATTGTCACTTAACAAAATTTACATGAAAACTTGTTTAAGGATTCAAAATATTTGAAGCATATAAGAGTTTCTAGGAAACTTATTTATAATCCTTATATTGCATAAGTTTATAACTTGAAAATTATTGAAACTCTTAGAGAGTTTTCAAAAGCAATAGATTATTTCTTGAACTGAGAAATATACCAATTTGGATTGGTTATGAAGTATCATATCTTAGTGCAATTGGTGTACTCATGTATCTTGCAAATACTACAAGGCCTGATATAGCCTTTTTAGTCAATTTGTTAGCAATGTATAGTTCTGCTCCTACTACGAATATCGAAATGAGATCAAACATCTGATCCTATGTTATTCAAAGATTGCAATCCCAGTCTTGTTGGTTATGCTAATGTTGGGTACTTATCTGACCCGTATAAAACTTGATCTCAAATAAGCTATATGTTCACATGTGGGAATATTGTCATATCTTGAAGATATACAAAGCAGTCTATCTAGCCACTTCATCGAACCATGCAAAAATAATAGCTATTCATGAAGCAAGCCAAGAATGAGTATGATTGAGATTCATGATACATCTCATTCAAGAAAAATATAGTTTGAAATGTGACAAAGTACCCACAATTTTATATGAAGCTAATGCAGCAAGCATAACACATCTTAATGGAGAATTCATAAAAGGAGATTGAACGAAGCACACTTCATCAAAAATTTTCTATATACATGAGCTACAAAAAGAATGATGATAGTAACGTGCAACAAATTCATTCAAGTGACAATGTGACTGATTTATTCACCAAGTCTCTTTCAACTATAACTTTCAAGAAGATGGTGCACAAGATCGAGATGTAAAAGTCATTGATGTTCTTATCAGGGGAGCAAATACACGTTGTACTCTTTTTTCCTTTCAAGGTTTTGTCCCGCTGGATTTTCCTTGTAAGGTTTTTAATGAGGCAGCCGAAATGCATATTATTAGAGATGTGTACTCTTTTTCCTTTTCTAGATTTTTTTTCCATCAAATTTTTTCTAGTAAGGTTTTAACGAGTCACATTATGAATCAACTAGACATTCAAGGGGGAGTGTTATAAATGTATTTAATTATGGTGAATGTCTATCAAGATCTAGTTGATATCTATTAAGATTCAAAGTATCAGTCTTTTAGTCAGAAACTAGGAGTATTTTCCCTTGTAAATAGAAGAGCTTAAATGATCAAATAACATATATGATAATCTGACTAAGAAGGTATTAATTATCGATACAAATTACTAATTTGTGCCCTTTTTGAGTTTAATTACTATGCATTTAGTCTTCGAGGGTAGAATAGTTAGTCCTTCTGATAAAAGATCAAACGTTTATTTACTACATGACTCGCTATAAAAAGAAAATTCTTTCGCTAAGATGTGATTCTTTCGAGCTAGAAATAGGTAGACATTTCGAATATGTTAAATAAAGTTACCTCTTTTATCGTTATTTCCATGTAAGCCTATTTCATGGAAATATCTTCTTAGAGATATTTTTTTTGGTAACTAAGAGGCTAATCAATGTAGATGTAATAGCTTGACATTCGACTTAATTGTATTAGTTATTTAATTAATAAGGGATATTGAGCCGTTACAAAATTAAAAATATAGTTAATAGGAGAAATAAAAAGTAAATGCCAAATAAATGAGGGGGAAAAGTCACTTTAGTTTTTGTTGTTGTGAAAGAATAAAGAAAGAATGAAGAGAGTGGGATCTCTAAAATTAAATAAATGTTAATAATGAAAAAAGCTATATTATTACTTCCTTCGTCCATCTTTACTTATTCATTATTGACTTGACACACATTTAAAGAAACAAGAAATAATAACAGTAATTTTATCATATCACTTTTTAAATATTATAAATTTAATGTTTTGAAAAATGCATTTATAATGAATACTATTTAATAGCAAGGGATCAATAGTCCCAAGTGATAAAATATCCATTTTTCAAATTGGACAAGTATCATTGAATACCTATTTTATTGTACTACTATACACCTAAAGATGAACGGAGGAAGCTAAGTACATTTTTTTCTTGAATGTTTTTAGGATAAAACGGAGAAATTCAAAATGAAAAAAGAAGAAGATAAATTGGGTTGATGCCCCAAATTCAATCAGTGCAACATAATTTGAAATAGAAAAACTAAATGCATTTCTAATAATTAAAAAGACATAATGTATGTATTTGCAAATTACGTTAAAATACTATAAATCACAGTTATTAATAACTTGATATACTTAAAATAATTGAGGTTAAATAGTTTTGAACTTCGAAATTTTATTTATGTTTCAAAAATTAAAATCGAAAACATATATTGAAATCGTGCCGGCATGACCTCCTATATCTAGAGCTTTAACTAATAGCCACAACTACTTTAAAGGCAACTTTGAATGTCACATGCAAAAGTTCAACATGATAGTCACAAATTAAAAACCTACCAATCCCTAAGTCATTTTTAAAATAATTTTAGTACAACTTCTTCTAGCATAAAATATAATTTATATATATATATATATATACACACACACACAAAAACAATTGTGAGCTTCAAAATTATTAAATCTTCATTATCTTATTTTTTTTTTTATCATGGTGTTACTTACTAGTGTGTTGTGTGCAGCAACTATAATATGTATCATAGTATATATTACTATTTCAAAAATAGCCACTAGCCGGGGGCAGCCGCGGCAGCGGCTCCCCCCGGGTCCCATGGGGTGGCCGGTGATCGGAGCACTTCCACTTTTAGGTGGCATGCCACATGTGTCACTTGCAAAAATGGCCAAAAAATATGGACCTATTATGTATTTAAAAGTTGGAACGTATGGTATGGTTGTTGCTTCTACTCCTAGTGCTGCTAAAGCTTTCTTGAAACTACATGATAGCAATTTCTCCAATCGTCCACCTAGTGCAGGTAAATTAGTAATTTTTTATATTCTAAACTTTTATTATATGGTTAAAAGTAATTGAGCGTCAATTTCATCATAGCTATGAAATATGAGTACTTTAGTAAACATGCTAGCTTTATGCATGAATAAGTATGATTTATGTACGATTTGATTATATGGTATGAAATGTTTTGGGGGTAGTTTTTAGCATCGAGAGAACAAGGGTTCAAAATAAACTCAAGTTTCATAACTACATGCCACCGTAGGTTATATGTTTGCTCAAGAGGCACGATTCGGGATTCTTATGTTTATAGTTGTGACTTTGACCGATTAGGACTACCTTTTTTGTATTGGTGCATGACACTAGACTCCACGATGCTCACATGGTTTATGTAGATTATAAGAAACTCTCATCTAAGAGATTTAACTTTACTTTTATAGTTTTCATGATACGATCCTTATACGTTCCTATATGATATGATATTGACATGGCTTGTCTTCAGAAAAGTCCCCACTTTAGTTTTAAAACTATCTTACCTTCAGTTGATCTGAATTTCATGAAACCTACAGATTTGACACTTCTTTTAATTCATGTTAAGATTATGTCTTTATGTTATTTGGTTTAATACCTACATACTCCGTATATTCAAACATATTGATTGCATACTTCTTTTGCATGCATACATTTTTCATGCAATGTAGATTCAGACGTTCACTCTTACGCATGTAACTAGTTGTCCATCAGCTCAGACTCCAATAGTGGTGAGTCCTCATTATTCGAGAACTTAACTTAGTTGTTCCTTTCTTTTTTTTAATTTGTTTTAAGGTTAGCCAGGGGCCTTGTCCCGAAAGAATATGTTATCCCGTTTTAGAGGCTTTTAGATACTAGAGTATGATCTGTGTTGGCCCTTCAGGCTTAGTATTTTGTTTCCTTGAACTTGCAGTTGAGTTTCAAACCTTATAAGTTATGCTTTCAGTTTCAGCTCCCGCTTTATAGTATTCTATATGCTTAGATATGCTATGCCAAGGATTAGCTTGGGACTACTTGCTTGTGATTCTAAACATCGTGTCTTGACTAGGGGTAGACTCGGATCATGACAATGCAATAGCTGTTTTGCTCGATGCATGCCGCCTATCTTCCTATATATGTTGCATCCTTGCAATCTAGGGTGGGAAAGGACTTTTGTAAGGAAACTAAGTAAGCGTTTGACCATGAAATCTAGTATCACGAGTAAACCATGGACTTGATTCACGATTTGAGTAACACATGAATCTGGTTCACGGCTTGTCAGTCATCAAAACTACATATTTCACACCATATATGGTTTGTGGTATTTGTTTGTTCTAGTAAGTATAAGCATTAATGATTATTAAATTTTTATATTATTCCTATTTTATAATAATAGTAAGATTGTCTCTCAGTCTAATCTATAAGTTAGGAGTTCGAGTCATGAAATCAGCTATTAATGCTTGTGTTACCTAGGAAGCCTACATCACACCATCTTGTGGTGCAACCCTTTTTCCGAACCCTGTATGAATGCAGGACGATGCTTCATGCACGGGCCGACTACCCTTTTATTGTCCATATTTAATTTTAGGGTAATGACATATGCAACTTTTCAACACACAACGAGTTTATATTATCTGAACCTAATACTGTATATGTTTTTATACAAATGTTCTATGTATGAAAAGCACTTAGATTTCGATAAGTATTAGATCTAGCTCCATATTTTTTAAAAAACCTTCTAACAATCTAGTGTACTTGTTGATTCTCTAAATTAGGTGCCACACACTTGGCCTATAATGCCCAAGACATGGTTTTTTCACCCTATGGACCACGTTGGAAGTTGCTAAGGAAATTGAGTAATTTACACTTGCTAGGTGCAAAAGCCTTAGAAGATTGGGCAAATGTCCGTGCCAATGAGCTAGGCCACATGCTAAAATCGATGCTCGGCGCAAGCCGGGAGGGCGAGCGCATGGTGGTGAAGGACATGTTGACATTCGCGATCGCGAACATGATTGGTCAAGTGGTATTAAGTAAGAGAGTGTTCGCGGAAAAAGGGGCAGAGGTTAACGAATTTAAGAACATGGCCGTGGAACTGATGACGATTACAGGGTATGTTAATATTGGCGATTTTATACCTAAATTAGCCTGGTTGGATTTACAAGGGATTGAAAGAAAAATGAAAAGTTTGCACAAAAAATTTGATGATTTATTTACAAAAATGTTTGATGAACATAAAGCAACTAGTAATATTGAAAGAAAAGGGAAACCTGATTTTCTTGATATTGTTATGGCAAATATGGATAATTCAGAAGGAGAAAGGCTTAGTATAACCAACATCAAAGCACTTTTACTGGTATGTATCTTCTAAATATTACTTAATTAATGCCATTTATATTTACTTTGAAGCATATGTTGTTTGAACTCTTCAAAATTATTGTAATAGGTGCGTGTCGGATTCTCTAGAATTAAATTATTTTGGAGAATTTGACACCAACGCGATAACAATTTTGGAGAGTTCAAACAACATAGTTTGGAAACAATCATAATTGAAAAATTGGTGAAAAATATGTTACTCGAACTTTTTAAAAATTCTATCCAGTGTTTGTTGGATTCTCCAAAAGTTGTACATTTTTGGAGGATCTAACACGAGTACGACCATATTCTCGGAACAATATAAACCAAGTGTGTGTTTCATAGTAATTTTTTCTTATCAGATCTTTCAAAAATACACTATCACTATTCTGATGGATTTTTCTTTTGACAAAATTTTATTGCAGAATTTGTTCAATGCCAGTATAGACACTTCATCTAGTACAATAGAATGGGCACTTTCAGAAATGATAAAAAATCCCAAAATTCTCAAAAAATCACAACAAGAAATGGACCAAATTATTGGAAAAAATAGACGTTTAATTGAATCTGATATTCCAAATCTACCTTATTTACGTGCAATTTGCAAAGAAGCATTTCGAAAACACCCTTCAACACCATTAAATCTCCCTAGGGTATCGAACGAGCCATGCACGGTCGACGGTTACTACATACTGAAAAACACCAGGCTCAGCGTCAACATATGGGCGATTGGACGAGACCCTGATGTGTGGGAGAATCCACTCGAGTTTGACCCCGAGAGGTTCCTGAGCGGAAAAAACGCAAAGATTGACCTTCAAGGAAATGGTTTTGAGTTGATTCCATTTGGTGCTGGACGAAGAATTTGCCCGGGGACAAGATTGGGAATAGTGATGGTGGAATATATATTGGGAACTTTGGTTCATTCATTTGATTGGAAATTACCAAATGATATTATGGAGATTAATATGGAGGAATCTTTTGGATTAGCTTTGCAAAAGGCTGTCCCTCTCGAAGCCATGGTTACTCCGAGGCTACCTTTGGACGTTTATTATGCAAATTAAAAACTTATTTGAATAATAATGGTTATTTGTCTAGCGAGTATTCTTAATTATCTAGAGTGCAACCTGGCTGCTGAAGACCGTAATATAGTCTCAACTGTTTGTAATATATAAAAATATTGATAGTGCCATAAGAAGGGGTTTGTTTTGTAATTTGTTTGAACTTTTCTAATTAGTTCTTATGTTTGTGGAAAATTATCTTGATATTGTTCTTCTGATTTAATTGTTTTTTCATATCGATTGGTACTTTGTTCATCCATCTGAAACAAAAACTAAAAAGAAAAAAATTAAAAAATTGGAAGTTTTTACATGGAATTCCATAATATTTTGAAGATCTTTTCTTATAATTAATATAAATGGAGGGCATAGGTTAGAATATTAATTCAATTTCAAGGGTGTTATAAAAGTCCATTAGGATAAATAATTGTAATTTTGATAATTACTATGTTTACTATAAGAATAAGAGTACACATTGTGCACAACTACTTTATATATGAGAAATAAAACTCTTAGAAAACCATGCTATTTTCTCTTTCAATCAAAATTAGGATTTGGACTGTGATATAAGATATTGATTGAACTTATTATTATAAGTTATAACATAGACTGTGATATAAATGTGTTATGATAATTAGTTTAGATTAATGTGTATTTCTTTTCGAATTATTTTTTTGGGTGTTCAAGACTGGCGTTCTGCTTCCGATTATGACTGATTTGCTGATGTTGAGTTCTTAATGCTCTAGCTTGATCCTCAACTCTTAAGAGGGACTTTAAAAAGACTTAATCGAGAAATCTCAGCAAATATAGACATTTAGCTCATATTACGCATCTCCAACTGATAATTGAGGAGCGCAACAAGAGAGTGAAAATCGACAAAAAATTACTTGACTTCATTTATTACTTAAGACTATACTTCAATTCTGACTTAACTTCATTCTAAAAGAAATGATGAAACTAAGGGTGTTAAGTGGGCCGAGCCGGGTCAACCCGGAACCGGCCCGTTAAGTTTAGCCGGTTGTGGGCCGAGACGGTTCGGGTTGTAGTTAAGTGGTCCGGGCCGGGTTCAACAGTAAAATTTTTAAAAACAACCTTGAACCGGCCCACTTAGCCCAATCCAGTCTAACCCACCTAAACCCAGTTAAAAATTCGGTCAAACCTGGTCAAAATCCAAAAAAAAAAAAAAATTTCCAATATACACTATATATACCCACCTATATACATTTTAAATACGTTAAACAATATATACACACTATATATATAGTATATACTACATTAGAATTTAAAAAATATATACACATAAATACATATATACGTAACATTCAATATATACGACTATACGTACTACTTTAAATAAAACATATACGACAATATATATATATATATATATATAGTTATATAGTTATATAGTTATATACTAATTTATAAAACATATACACATATATACGTTAAATATATACGTCAATAGAAGATATATACACATATATACGTACTACTTTAAATAAAATATACTACAATATATATATACTACAATATATACACACACTATATATATAGTTTTGCACTAATTTATAAAGCATATACACATGTATACGTTAAATATATACTTCAATAGAAGATATATACACATATATACGTACCATTCAATATATACGTACTACTTTAAATAAAATATACTACAATATATATATACTACAATATATAGACACATTATATATATAGTTATACACTAATTTATAAAACATATACACATGTATATGTTAAATATATACGTCAATAGAAGATATATACATATATATACGTACCATTCAATATATATGTATTACTTTAAATAAAATATACTACAATATATATATACTACAATATATATATACACACACTATATATATTGTTATACACAAATATTTAAAGCATATACACATGTATATGTTAAATATATACGTCAATAGAAGATATATACACATATATACGTACCATTCAATACATATGTACTACTTTAAATAAAATATACTACAATATATATATATATATACTACAATACACACACACACACACACACTATATAGTTATACACTAATTTATAAAGCATAACATGTATACGTTAAATATATACGTCAATAGAAGATATATACATATATATACGTATCATTCAATATATACATACTATTTTAAATAACATATACTACGATATACACACACACAATATATATAGTTATACACTAATTTATAAAGCATATACGCATGTATACATTAAATATATACGTTAATAGAAGATATATACACATATATACGTACCATTCAATATTTAAGTACTAATTTAAATAAAATATACTACAATATATAGACACAGTATATATATAGTTATACACTAATTTATAAAATATATACACATGCATACGTTAAATATATACATCAATAGAAGATATATACACATATATACGTACCATTCAATATACACGTACTACTTTAAATAAAATATACTACAATATATATATATACTACAATATATAGACACCCTATATATATAGTTATACACTAATTTATAAAATATAGACACATGTATACGTTAAATATATACGTCAATAGAAGATATATACACATATATACGTACTATTCAATATATATGTACTACTTTAAATAAAATATATACACACACTATATATATAGTTATAAACTAATATATAAAACATATAAGCATGTATACATTAAATATATACTATTTTAGAAAATATATACACATATATACACTATTTTAAATAAAACATATGCTACTTAATATAATAAATTAATAATAGTAAAATGCTTAATAGTAAATTAATAATATATTAAAACTAAGTTTTAAATTTAAACTAGAAATTCAATTTAAATCATTAAATGAAAAAAATTACAAAGTAAGGACTAAGGAATGAATGAATGTTGAATTTTATTTATTGCAAAATGATCCAAATTTCTAATTTATATGAATGAAAAATCTACAAATTTTGCATCATTTTCTTCAATACATTCATGTTAATATTAACGGGAACTTGCATAGGATAGTCAAAGTCAATGGGGCCAAAACCATGCATTGGACTTGATTCTGCTGAGTTTTTCCGTGAAGTCATAATTTCTTCAAGTCTCTGCTCGTTGTTCGGCTCCGCTTCCATTCTTGATTTCTTCGTTCGGCTCTAATCCAATCTCTGAGGCAAACGAGAAGATTCATTGCATTACTTCCCAATGAATGTCGGTTGTCTCCAAGTTGTTGTCGTCCTTGACGAAAAACGCTCTCCGATGCAACGGTTGACATTGGAACATTCAAGATATCTCTAGCTAATCTTGAAAGCACATG
Source organism: Capsicum annuum (assembly GCF_002878395.1). Lineage (NCBI taxonomy): Eukaryota > Viridiplantae > Streptophyta > Magnoliopsida > Solanales > Solanaceae > Capsicum > Capsicum annuum. The sequence goes on along the minus strand of NC_061121.1, from coordinate 231,301,493 downwards.
ATATTGTGTTTCATTACTCCTCCACCAATCCAACACGTTGATTCGTCGTGTGCGATCCTCTATCGGCGACCGAAGATAATACTTGATCTCTTCCCAATAAGTTGATGTGTAAGCTCCCTCATCGACATTGTTCCAACAATTTAAATCATAAAAGTGATCATAAAAATCGCTATGTGCCGGCCTTTTAGAAGATGATGGCTCCTCGGGAGGATGAGGAGCGACAGTTGGAGTGATATTTGTAGGAATGGCTAAATCAACTAAATCAGCATAGTGATTATATAATTTATCTATGTATTCATTCGCATCACCCATAGCCATCCACAAATCAGGTTGTACTTGTTGAGAAGCATTGCTAGAATTTATTTCTAAATTATTATAAATAATAGTACTAAAGTGACACATAGTATTATATTTCATGCATGGATTAAGCATAGCACCAACCAGGTAAATAGGGGCAATCGAAAAAAAATATTTTTTAAATTTAGTAAACATGGCACTACAACATCTTTGTAACCTTCTTTATTTTTATATTCTTTGAGTAAAGCAGAAATATCGGCTATATATGCCAAAATATTACAAATAGTATGATAATAAGCACCGAAAAATTCAACCGTAGCTATATAAATTTTTTCCAAAAACTTAACAAGATCATTAATGACAACCCAATCAGAATCATGTAACATGCAATCAGCAGAATCAGCAAACGAACCACAATATTGGTTAAAAGATAGTGTAATAGAAACTCTATATTTATAACAAGTTTTTAAAAAATCATACGTACCATTCCATCTAGTTTCACATTCTTCAAGCATCAATATCGGTGCAAGTTCATTTTGTTCGCATTTAAGTTTAAAGTCTCTAATTCTACTTCTACGATTATTTCTTTGAATAAAACCAACGGCAAGATGAATTTTTTCAATATAAAACTCAAAAAACTCAAGACCATCTCTTACAATAAAATTATATATATGACATGCACACTTAATAAGAAAAATTTTAGGTAACGGTGGAGATAGCTTAAATTTTAATTTTGTTATAGCAGTCTTGTTGTTAGAAGCATTATCAAAAGCAATACATAAGATTTTATTTTCAATACCATAAAATCTGTAACTTTAGCAATCGAATCAGCAACAAAATCTCCAATATATTTACGATCTTCATCATATAAAAAAGCAAGAATACGTTTTTGCATAATAAAACTACTATCTATCTAGTGACAAGTAGTAGTTAAATAATCATTTTTATTTACAGCACGCCGAAGATCAGAAGTTAGGGACATTCTACATTGAATATTTTTTAACAATGTTGATAAATAAAAATAATATTGTGAATGAAGTCTAAAAATATCGGCCCGACAAGCACTTCTAAGAATACCATTAAACATAGGATTATAAATTGCTTGAATATAATGAATAAAGGCATCAGAAGAAGGAAAACTAAAAGGCAAACAACCCACAACTACCATATTAGCTATTTCTTCCCTGTTCCTCAATTTATTATACTTCATTATTACCTGACCGATTGCTGGGTCCATTCTAGTTTGCGTTGCTCCACCAACATTCGCATCACCTCGTGCAATATTTAACTCTCTTTCGTGAGCATCACCTATATGTCTCATTAATGTACTCGTACCCCCTTGCTTGCCTCCGCTTTTATGCTTATATATTTGTTGACAAATATTACATTGCACCTCAGTATCTGATGTACGTTCAAAAAATTACTATGCAATACTAGTTGTTTTACGAGCTCTTGGGGCACGGAGAGGATGGGGAGGGAGATTAACCAATTCAGATCTAACGTTAGCATTTCCTACTGTGGGTGTCTCACCAATATTTTCATTATCTTTGTCTAAATTAACCGCACCTACTTCATTTTCTTCTTCTATACCGTAATTTTTCTGAGCTTCTACATAATCCATATCGTGGGTACCTACACCTAAAGGTACACCTACTTCTTCCTCAAAAGGCTGACTAAGCGGTGCCGGAGGCACACGAGTACATCTACTACTTGAAATACCTCTACCGCTAGTAATTCGCTTTTTGCTACCACTACCACTTCCGGGACAAATTTTTTTAACACTTTTAGTGGCGAGGTTTCTTAATTTATTCATAATATAAATTAAACTAAAAAAAATTCAAAACACAAATTTAATAAAATCAAATATTCAACAATTAATACACTAATTAAAAATTAAACGTAAGAGATGGAACGATAATACCAAATTTTGGAAGTATCCGAAGGTTGCGACTTTAGAAGCTTCCACTCGTACTTTGTAATCGCAAAATTAAAAAATTAAAGTGAGCACTTAAGGAATTTAAATATATAGAATATTTGAGAATTGAGAGAGAATGAGATTTGAGAGAATGAAAATTTGTGTGAAAAATGATTTGAGAGTGTAGGGTATTTATAAAAAAAAATTTGGGATTAAAAAAGTATTTAAAATGATTTTTTTTTTATAAAAAATGGCCAATTGAGCCGTTTTAAGGGCCCAAAGGGTAATACAGCCGTTGGGCCCAACGGTCGAATTTTGACCCAATCCGATTTAAAAAAAAATCTAAAAATTACACAAATACACAACTTATGTTTCCAATATTACAAAAAATCCCAACATATACACAGAATGTTATGCATATGTTGGTTATGTTATGTATATCAATAAGGAGAGAGAGTAAAGTAATTAAAATGTGGGAGAGAGTGTAATTACTTCCAAAAGGGTTGGTATTTATGTTATTTTCGGTCTGGTTAACTAGCGGGCCAAAACCGGGTTTGGTCCGAGCAGGGTGAACCAGGCCCAAACCCAAAAATAATCCGACCCGGTACCCTACAGCCCGTGGGCTGACCGGGCCGAGTTTGCTTAGTCGGTCGGGTCAGCCCGATCTATTTGACAAGTATAGATGAAACTCAATAAAGACTTTAATTTCACCCTGGTAAAGAATAAAAATCAGTCAATTCTAGACAAAATATACTGATTACATGCTCAACTGAAACACTAAAACGAATGAAATCGAAGTCAATCTTACTCAATTCTGGAAATAGGAGTCGAAAGCCAATCATTTGAGATTGATGCTCAGGTTGCACACCTTAGCAAAGAGAAAGTAAGAATTTGAGATTTCTCCCTCTAACTCAAAAGAAAGAGCTGTAACTATTTCCTTACTCTGACTTCCGTGGAAGTCTAATTGATTTCATTCTTAGATATATTTGGAAGTTGAAAGCTAATAGAATTGAAGTCAGATTATTTCTCTTTAAAATTACTGTTATTTAAAGTTCAATTTGTTCTGAATAAGAAGACCTAAAGGCGACCAAAAGTTTCTTGAGCTTCTTACTCAAAGATAGTAATGTTTCTTAAGAATTCGTGCCCTACTGATTATCTTATTTTTGCCTAACTATTGCTTATGAATGGAGCGGGTTGTCTGACGTGTTCCAAGGAAGCAGTAAAACAGAAAGTAAAGAACACAATGATTTTTACGTGGAAAACACCCAGCTCAAAAAGGTGTAAAAAACCACGACCTTCACCTCTACAGAATTTAACCCCAACTTCACTAAATAACTCTGAGCCTCAATAACAAATTATTACAAAACTCGTGTAACCAACAAATAGGAATTATAAACTCTAATTCCTATAACCCAACAACTAGAAATTATAAACTCTAATCCCTTTAACTCAACGACTAGAAATTATAAACTCTAATTCCTAACTACACATACACCTCCCAAGGTATGCGTTCCCACAGTCTCTGAGTTTTCCCCAACTCGAAGACTAGCTCCTAATTCAGTTTCTAACACACTGAAACTAATATTACATCAATAGTTCAAACACAATGAATAACTCTAAAAATCAATGCTAAAAATCTTAGCTGGATTCTATACTTAGGAACTGGTTCTTCAATGTGTTTCTTCAGTGATTGAGTAGTACTTCGTGAAGTCAATCTGTCGATTGTGCTTTTCTGCTTTGTAAGTGCATGAGTTACTCTATATGATGCATCTTCTATTTAAACACAGCTCTCCAAAGAATTATTCTTTATTTCAAACTCCTCCTTTAATCAGAACTCTCATTACATAGAGTTCTACTTCAAGTGAAACTCCTTCTTCAATTCCAACTCTTGTCTCCTTAGTGTTGTAGTCAAACTTCAACTCTTTAAATCAACTTATCTTCAAGTATTTTACTCAACCACAACTACTTCAATTTCTCACATGATCAGTAGCTTGAGTATATCAGAATTAGGCTTGCTCATTCGTTCCTGACTTTCAACAATCTTTGTTTGCATCTATCAGTAAAACCTGAAACCTGTCTTCCTATGATTGGACCAGGTCAAGTAACATGGTCCATTCATGTGTCAGTCATCAAAAACTTCATTGATCTAACAAAGAGTCCTTCAATTTATATGTTTTCTATCTTGCGTAGACGTCTTCAATCTGCAGAATCTTTCTCCTTCTACACATAGGACTCTTCAGGATATGCTCGGAAGTAAAACTCCTTCTTTCCATAGGACTCCTTTTTCAAATCAACTTGCTTTTCCTTACCATCAAGTGTTTGAATCTGTAAGACCCCGCAAACTCCTCTTGTAGTTTGAGCTTTAGAGCGTGTCAAGTGAAGTGTAAATACGACCCTAAAAGATTTTGAAGTGGCTTCCCAAGTAAGAAATATTTTGAGACATATATAATTTCCCTAATATCAACTTTTTTATGAAGAGAATTGAATAAGCTTTCCGTCGATACCAAATTCGTCCAAATTCGACACTCAAACGCAGAGTTAAAGCCATTTTAGTGAGATAGTGTGCCACCTGGCACTATAGCACGTCGCGGAGTCAGCCAAAATGGCAATTGTCAAATTCCAATGAGCCTTCATGATGCCACCGCATTGCGGTGTATTTCCATTTCGCAACCAAGGTGGCAACGTGATTTCCACCGCGTCACGCCATCAAGCAGTTTCCCAATTGTCCACTTTCCAGTAAGCTGGCGTAATTATGGCGCGTCGCGCCAGCGTGTAAAATTGGGATTTCGTTCAGGTTTCATTATTTAAATTTCTGGGACCCTTTGGTAATTTCCCTAAATCCCCAATCAGTCTCTACACGGGAATTAAAACCCCAATAGCCAAAGTTGCTCATCTATTCTCATTACTTTATCAAGAACAAAACACTCTCTCTCAAAGATAGAAAACCCTAGCCCTCAGGTTTCAAAAGCAATCTCAAGAATCCTTCCAAGAGACTTCAAGAACTTCAAGAATCTAGAAAACTTAGGTATGCAGATGTTGATTCTTGGGTTCCTTTCACCCAAGAAGTTCAAGAATCCTTTTTTAAATTCAAGAGTATATATATATTTATGAGATTTTCATGATTTATTTTGTAAATAGAAATTGAAGTTCATGTTGTTGATGAGTTTTAATTCATGACTTGATTTCAAGGATCCAAGCTTTGATCCTACTATATGACGTTCATGATAAAATTCCTTCAAGTCGCATAATATTGATGTATTCATAATAATTTAAGTATAGACTCTATAGTATAACCATAGCATTCTGCCCATATGTTTGATAGAATGCTTAAGTAAAGAGAATAGTGTCTTTTTAGTATGTTAAGCATGAAATCCCCAATTATGTGATAACTAGTGAATGCCAAGCGTTTGTTGAAATGCCTTCATGAATGTATTATTATAAGTTGCATGTATTCTTGTCCATGAGTATTCCTTATTGAACAAATATAAGATATTAGTATGCCTACCCTATACATTTACATGCTTATGACATTCAAGTGATTGACGAGATATCATATTGATTGTGTTGTGAATGATAGTCCATTGTCATGATATTCAAGTGTGGTTCTGTCTTATTAATTTATGCTATCGAGTCTTGGGGGTATTTATACTCAAAAACTTAGCTGTTTGTCTAGAGCCGAGTCAGTCTCAAGATAATCACAGTCGTGCAATGATCCATAGAATTCTGTCAGTGACAGAATATTTAGAAAAATTCAGAAATCTCAGTACTAGTTCAATCCAGCCTCAGACATCAGTCACTTTCAGACAGAAAGTAGAATTCATAAGTATTTTGTCAGATAACAGAACCAAGTGAACTCAGTCAGATCAGTCAAGAAATATGATCAGTAACAGATTCAGCTCAGTCTAAGTTCAGTTAAGAATCAGTTCAGAGTCCTTCAGTTGGGAGTAGTAACTATCACCGAGCGAGTGCGGGGATGACAACTTACCCGTTAGAGAGGCAGAGCCATTAGCAGCAATCCCTGTACTCCAAAACTGCGTAGCCAGCGCAGGACCATGAGTCACCCGTTATATTAAGGCTTGACTATCATACTGCCTTAGGCTTGACTTCCTGTTCAGGGTTACCCGTTAGAGAGGTTTGACTATAACAGAAGTCTTTACTCGTGGCACGGTATTGATACCCTTCCAGCTGGGGTTACAGGTTGGACCTCACCAGATCAGATGCGGGGCATGTCGGTTAAGTGAGAACTCCTACAGTTACAGTTTCAGTATCAGTCTTTGGAGTAGAACTCAGAAATCAGGACTGTCAGATACAGTCATCAATCTCAGTAAGGAACTCAGATAATTCTATAGATTCATAGACCACCGCTAGATAGGCTTGGTCTCACATAAAGTTATTCAGTATCAGTACCTACAGAGGTCACCCGTCAGATAGGCTTGATCTTAGTCCCAAATTTAGTTGAGTTTTTCTCAATATCAGTTCCAGTGATCACCCATTAGTTAGGCATGATCTCAAGCTTGGTCAATCTTAATCGTTATTAGAAGGTTTAGAGATCATCTCACTAGATAGGTTTGATCTCAGATTCAGCCAGTCGGTATCAATTATCGATAGGCTCAGTCATCCAGTTTATCAGTATTAATAAGTACAGATATCAATTTCAGTAGCTTTAGATATGTATAATCACAGTATGTTCAGAAACCTCAGACTGACGGCATATTCAGTATCAATTATCAGATTCAGTCCCAGTATGCTCAGTCACAGTATGCACAGTATGTTAAGTAGTTACAAATTCTCTATGTATGTTAATCCAGCTCTTGCATATCATTCAGTTAGTTATTGTTCATGCATAAGCCCTTGCATTTAGCCTTACCTCATCTACATACTCAGTACGTTTTCGTACTGATGCATTTGTGTTGTGGTATTTTATTTGATGCCATAGGTTCAGAAGCACGAGCCTCAGAGCACCCTTAGCAGTCCAGACTCAGTCAGTAGCAGTAGACATAGCAGTGAGTCCTCATCATCCAAGGATGCTTATTATTTTAGTACTTCATTATATTCTCTTTATTATCAATAGACGGAGTTAGTTGGGGACATGTTCCATCAACTCCACGGTTCAGAAAGTTAGAGGCTTTTTCAGACAGATGTATTAGTATTCAGTTTTCAGTTTGAGTATTTTAGACGTTTTGAACCTTATGGCAAGTTTTTGCCAGCTTTCCGCATTTATTGTATTATATTATGCAGTGCTTAGGTACAGATATCAGCAAAGGGTTAGCTTGTGGTCTTTTGGGGTCATGAGCACCGTGTAACGACTAGGGGTAGTCTCGGGTTGTTACAGAATCAAATTCAACTTCTTCAAATTTGCACATATTTATTTCCTTGAGTTTATCAGAATTAACCACTCATCTGGTTCTTGATTTCTTCCACCCTTGTCTTTAATCATCGATGATTTTGCTACAAGTTTCAGCTACATGAGACAGTGTGTTTGTGAACCAGGTTGACTGACATGTTTCATATCACGTTGTCAGATTGTCAATCATCAAAACTACATCGTACTCAACAATTTTAATTTGAAAAAATGAAAAAGAGTTATGATTCTCGAATTATAGAGTCAATTCCTCATATTGCCATTCAACTTAGGAAAATATCCCACTAAAGTCATTTATCTTTTTTCTATTCCAATAATGTCATTCAACTTTGTACATTTTTCTTACAAATTAATAATTGCTAAAATAATCCTTATTCTTTAAAAGAAAAATAACCAAAATAATCCCTTAAGTTAATTTTTGAATTGGAATGATCCATGTTCTTTAACAATATGATATACTAATAACTTTTTAACTGTAAAAAATAGTGCGTATGATTTTAATTCAACTTCTATTTGTAATATTAAAATAATATAGTCCACCAAAAAATGTGATTGATATTATTAAAAAAACATATATCCACTCTATTTAATTAAAAATTTAGGAGTTCAATGATAAATAATGTTTTATATTTATTTATTTTATGATTAATCTTTATTTTTTGATAAAATAGTTGAAATGTAGTTGCTAGTTTCTTCTAAAAATAATTGCCAGAAAATTCATAATTCACATAGAAGATGATGAATTCCTTCAACCTCTCGACTCTCTAGCTACTAGAAAAACAATCACATATAAATATTTTAAAGAATTTCTATAAAATATTGATGAAGGATAGCATAATAATATCATAAATCAATAAACATCAAATAAAATTATAAAATTCATATGATCATTGTGTAATTTAAAAATATTTAAGTTTTCAAATATTATTTTTGTCAATCTTGTGATATTATTTGGGAAAAACCTATATTACCTCTTCAACTTGACTTTAAAAACTAAATACATCTCTCAACTTTTTTATTTTGCTTTTTAATATTGTGATATGTCTTTTTAAATTTAATTACTCTGTCCCATTTTAATTGGTCGTCTTACTAAAAATAAATGACTCATATTAATTGATCACTTACTAAATCGTAATAGAATTAATTAATTTTTTTCATGATACCCCTATAATTCATAGCATACATTAATATCTCAACAATTCCAATTCAATATTCATTTGTATGCCCATATCATTAACATTACTAACGGGTAAAATAATAAAAAATTTCATTCAATTTATGATTTTTTAATCACCGTGTAAAATGGAATGTGCCCAACTAAAAAAGGATAGAGGAAGTTTGTAATGAAGTAAAAATGTGAAATATAGTTGGAGGTCTATTAATATTTCAAATAAAAAAAAATAAAGACTATTTAAATTCACAGTTTAACTTAAGGGACTATTTTGTTCATTTTTCTTACAAAGAATAAGGACTATTTTAGCAATTGTTAGTTTGTAAGGAAATGTACAAAGTTGAATGACATTGTTGGAACAAAAAAAAAGATAAAGTGACTTTAGTAGGACATTTTTCTAAGTTGAGTGACAATACGAGGAATTGACTCCGAATTATACCTAGCTCTAGATTAATTTGATAGACACATAATTGGTCCTTGCCATAATCAGACAGATTGTACTTCATTCTCAAACCATAATTAACTTAACTTTATTTCCAATTCTCATTTAATTTCTTGTGTCGTAAGTGCCTATCATGTCATGGTTCTTGGCACAAGAAGAAGGATAATATAAGCTCCTTCGTCAAGTTTGGATCATGACATTAAAGAATTGGTATTCTCATTCAATGCATTACAAACGAATGTATGATATTTGTTGTTTTGCAACAATTTTACTATATAATTTTACTAATATATTTTTTTTGTTTAAAAAGTCAATCTGATGCATTAAAGCTTTTGTTATGCGCGAGTTTCGAGAAGAATTGGACCACAAAGATTTATTATATACAGAGTTATCTTGCATTCTGCCAGAAGTTATTCCCAGTGCTTAAACTCGTGACCTTCTGATCACGTGATATCAACTTTGTCAATTTACTCTAAGAATTTTATTCTATCTTTTGATTATTATATAGAGTAAAGCATCTAGTACCCGTCCCTTGAACTATGACCAAATTTGCTACGACACACTCCAACTTAATGGGGGCCTATTACCCCCTGAACTAAATTTTAGTTATTTTTGTCATCCTTTTTTAGCTGACGTGACACCTTTTGTCACCTTTTTTTAGCTAATATGACACCTTTGACATGGATCCCATTTTATGCAATAAATATGCTATGTCAGCACAAAAGAGTGAAAAATTAAATATGCTAAAATTGAGTTTAGCGAGGGAATAGAACTCGTACAAAGTTAAAATGTGTCGTAGCAATTTTGGCCATAATTCGAGAGGATATTAAATACTTATCTCTTACTATATACTCCATTATATAGTTCAATAAAAACATTGAACATGGATAGATTTTTATGAAATGATTGCTTGAAACTTTGCTTCATTACTAAGCTTAGGGACCCTTGTTTAGGCATGGCTCAAACAACATTGTATTTGTGCTGACAAATTTGACTTGATTCATAATGATCAAGCACTAATTGTTGTAACTTTATGCAGAGACGGATCTAGATTTACGTGAGTTTAGTAAATTTTATTCGCATTTTATATGTATTAAGAGATTCACTTAATATCTATAAATATTATGTCGTGAATTCAATTATTATTGCCGATCAACTTGATGTCATCGTAGGAAACTGATCATAATCTTTAAAATCTCTACTTCTTTATGTGTAGCTCAACTATACAAAAAAATCAAACATGCTCTTACAAAAGTTTTATATATATATATATATATATATATACTAGTTGTGATTCTAAAGCAACAGTAACTTTCATAAAGATAAATGTCTTTTTGGAATATTTGTTAATGTGTATATATATTATATAGTCCGCATGTTAGACCATCAATTCCAACTTTTGTTACATTTTCTATAAACGTGCTTTGTTTTGGTCCAAAGGTGCATGATATATATATATATATATATATATATATATCATTACTTTAATATATAAGTTCACAATTTTTATCGAGAGGATTTAAAATTTGAAGAAAAATTAATTGAAGAGAGTTTATATCTATAATATATATATATAAAAGATTATTTTAATCATATATTAATAATATAATTTTCTGCCAAAGGAGATTCGACCCCTAGTAAAAGACTGGCTCTGCCTTGACCATCTCCATCAACTATTATCATGCATATATATAACATTACCTAGAAGTTATTGCATTTCAGAGTAAGTATTTAATTACCACCAAAGGATATGGTGCAATGGATGGGGTTGTTCTTTTCTTAATCAGAAGTCTCGGGTTTGAGCCTTCCTTAGTAAGGAGCGCTTTCCTCCTAATAGAACCCTACACAACGCGAATCCAAATTAATTGAATTCCAATGCAAATATCAGACACCGGATGAAAAACAAAAAAAATAAGTATTTAATTACGTAAAAGGAAGATGAAAAAAAAAAAGCAGCTTATTTGTCTTTTACTTAAAACCAGTAGTTCGAACGGCCACTTGGATTCTTTCAAATTATTTTTCATTATTAACAAAAATAATAATAAAGACAAAATACAATCTTGTTTTATAGTAAAAATAATTAATCCTTGTGGTTTCAAACTTTCAAGTTCAATCTACTCATTGTAGAGAATTTCCTATTTTTTCTTAAAACAAAGTTTTGTTATTCTTCTTTTTTTCATGCAAAATTGCAAGTGGCATGCTAATTGTGTATAATAAAGCCAAATTATTGTAACTACCATACGTTATGGTAATGATAAAGTTTCTTAAAGTTGCTTAACTTTCTACGTGTCTTTTCAATAAAATTAGAATAGTGGTCATAAAAGGTTACAATAAGATTCATGATTTGAAGTCACTTTTTAGAAAAAAAGAATCTTTTTTTATTTTTAGAATGCAACTTAACCATAAGTAGTATGTTATCATTAAATCTAAAGATACTACCCAATTACCCCCAAATTATATTCGAAAGAGCTCTGACACACCTCAACTTCAAGGGGGTCCTATTACCCTCTGAACTAATTAAAAATGAAATTTTCACCCTTTTAGTGACTATGTGGCACATACGTAGCACATACGAGTGTGCCACGTATGTGCCACATAGACACTAAGGGGATGAAAATTTCACTTGTAATTAGTTCAGGGTAATAGGCCCCCCTTGAAGTTGAGGTGTGTCACGGCTCTTTCGGGTATAGTTCGGGGGTAATTGAGTACAACAACAACAACAATAAAACCTAGTATATTCCCACATAGTGCGGTCTGGGGAGGGTTGAATGTACGCAGTCCATACTACTACCTCTAGGGAGGTAGAGAGGTTGTTTCCGATAGACCCCCCGCTCAAGACAAAAGACATTAAACAGAAACATCAAAATCGTAGAACATGATACAAATAAAATAGGTACAAAACTAGCAATTAGAGAAAAGAAAAAAAGAAATACATACGTAAATCAATAACTAAAGCCATAAATAAATAGATAAATACATAAATTTGCCAACAAACGACAGCAAGTCCACCTACTTACTGACTACTACTCCTCCATAACTTTCTATCCAGGGTCATGTCCTCAGTCAGCTGTAACTGCTCCATGTCACGTTTAATCACTTCTCTCCAGTGTTTTTTCAGTCTACCCCTACCCCGCTTGAAACCTTCCAAGGCCAACCTCTCACACCTATGAACTGGGGCATCCGTGCCCCTCCTCATCACATGACTAAACCATCTCAACCTCACTTCCCGAATTTTATCCTCCACCGACACTACTCCCACTTTCTCCCGAATAATTTCATTCATAACCCTATCAGCCCTAGTGAATCTACACATCCAGCGCAACATTCTCATTTCCGCTACCTTCAACTTTTGGATATGAGAAACACTCTGCTCCATAAAACATAGCAGGCCGGAATGCAACTCTATAGAATTTGCTTTTCAGTTTGAGGGGCACCTTCTTATCGCATAAAATTCTCGAAGCAAGTCTCCATTTCATCCAACCTGCCCCCATGCGGTGAGATACATCCTCATCTATCTCTTTATTCCCCTAAATCGTAGGCCCGAGATACTTAAAACTATCCCTCTTACAAACCACCTAAGAATCCAACTTTACTACCACCTCCTCCTCTTGCCTCGAGTCACTAAACTTTCACTCCAAGTACTCCGTCTTGGTCCTACTCAATCGAAAACCTTTAGACTCCAGGGTCTCTCTCTAAATCTCCAGTTTATCATTAGCCCCTTGTCGCGATTCATCAATCAGAACTATATCATCCGCGAAAAGCATACACCAAGGCACCTCGCCATGTATATTTCGCGTCAGTACATCCATCACCAAAGCGAATAAAAACAGACTAAGAGTTGATCCCTGGTGCAACCCTGTCAAGATTGGGAAATGCTCAGAATCTCTTCCCACTGTCCTCACCCGAGTCTTCACTCCCTCATACATGTCCTTAATCGCTCTGATATACGCTACCGGAACCCCCTCGCCTCCAAGCAACTCCAAAGAACCTCCCTAGGGACCTTGTCATACGCCTTTTCCAGGTCTATAAACACCATGTGAAGATCCCTCTTCCTCTCTCTATACTGCTCCATCAGTCTCTGCACAAGGTGAATTGGCTCAGTTGTGGAGCGACCAGGCATATTGGTTCTCCGAAATAGACATAATCTTCCTCAACCTCCGCTCCACCACCCTCTCCCAAATCTTCATCGTGTGGGTCAACAACTTAATACCCCGGTAGTTGTTACAACTCTGAACGTCACCCTTGTTCTTATATAGAGAAATCATCGTGCTCCATCTCCACGCCTCAGGCATCTTTGCTGACTTGAAAATATTATTAAACAAGTTGGTCAGCCACCGCAACCCTGACCCACCATAGAACTTTCAAAAATCCACCGGAATCTCGTCGGGCCCCGTCGCCCTACCCTTTCGCATCTTGCGAATAGCCTCACTGACCTCCTCTACCCTAAAACACCGATAAAAGCCAAAATCACGACACTCCCCAGAGTGCTCCAACTTTCCTAACACAACACCTTTGTTCCTCTCAGCATTCAAGAGCCTATGGAAATAAGATTGCCATCTATCCTTAATGAGGGCGTCGTCCACCAAAACACTGCCATCCTCCCCCTTAATGCACTTCACCTGATCCAGATCCCGACCCTTCCGCTCCCTAACCTTGGCAAGCCTAAACAACCTCTTCTTCCCTTCTTTCTCCTCTAACCTCTTATATAAACTTTTAAAAGCTGATGTCTTAGCCTCCGTAGCAGATAACTTAGCCTCCTTTTTAGCTACCATGTACTCCTCCATGCTCACCTGCTTCTCTTCTTCATCCTTACTCTCTGCCAACTTAGTGTAAGCCGCTTTCTTCGTCTCCACTTTTTTCTTAACCTCTTCATTCCACCACCAATCCCCCCGATACCGGCCAGACCAGCCCCTTGAAACCCCCTAACACCTCTCTAACCGACTCCCTGATGCAACCAGCGGCCCTCTTCCGCATACTGTCCACGTCCCCTCTGCACTCCCACACCCCCAACCCCTCCAACTTTGCCCCTATCTCCAAAGCACTAGTCGGAGTCAGACTGCCCCACCTAACATTAGGTTTACCCTTCCTATCCCGACGTATCTTACCCTTCTTGATAACTAAGTCCATCACCAGGAGTCTATGCTGAGTCCCAAGAGTCTCGTTCGAAATTATCTTACAATCCTTACATAAAGCTCTATCCCCCTTCCTAAGCAACAAAAAGTCAATCTGAGTCTTGGCTATCCTACTACAGAAAGTAACCAAGTGTTCTTCCTTCTTCGGAAAGCTAGAGTTCACTACCACCAACCCAAAGGCCCTCGCAAAATCCAAAAGTGCAGCTCTCTTATCATTCCTAACCCCGAACCCAAATCCCCATGTACGTCCTTGTACCCTAACGAAAAAGACCCAATGTGCCCGTTGAAATCCCTTTTAATGAAAAACTTCTTCGAGCTAGGCACACCTCTAACCACCTCGTCCAAAACTTCCCAAAATCTCTTCTTCTCCTCCTCGTCCTGACCCACCTGTGGTGCATACACACTACAGAAGTTCAAAGTAGACCCCCCCAAGACCAACTTGATAGTAATAACCCTATCACTAACCCTTTTAACCTCCACTACCTGTTCCCTAAGCTCCTCGTCCACTAAGATACCTACGTCATTCCTACGCCTATCGCTACCTGAATACCACAACTTGTACCTATCTATATCCCTCGCCTTGGAACCTACCCACTTGGTCTCTTGTACACACGCAATATTAATCTTTCTCTTCCTAAGAATCTTAACCAGTTCTATCGACTTACCCTGCAGGTTCCCATGTTCCATGACCCTACCCTCAATCTATCAACTCTCTTATCCCTTCCCTTAACACCTCACACTCCGCAAGTCGGGCCTAACCCACCCCCAGCCCCTCAGCCCCACCCCTCAAGACTCCCTGGACCCATAGGACATGACCCTAATCCACCATTAGCCAACCAAGCCACTACTCAAATACGGTACTACCAAGGCTAAAAGCATCAGTAACAATAAAGGCCCACGCAAAGCTCAAACTGCAACAAAAATTCAAACACAACAGGTGATAGAGAAATACAGAAAGTATGCACAGAAGGAAATCAGAAACAAGAAACAGGAAAATACGCAAGAGACAGACCAGAAACAGGCAGTAAATTTTCATACCCGGCCAGTATATTTTCAACATTTGATTAATTATCTTATATATATATATATATATATATATATTGTTTTAGTCAAATTTACATTGTCAAGAGATTCATTATATATAGAGAGAACAAATTAATATGCATGTCTATAATCCCATAATGCGAATTCAATTGTTAATCTTTAATTTGAATGTGTTTTTAATTTCTATGTAAGGACCTATTTATAGGCTGTTAAATGCTATAAAATTGTCAATTTGGCTAATGTCTCATTTTGACTAAACAAAATACTAGTAAATTGAATCATACAAATGTGGACATAAAGTGCAAGATATTGTTGGAGATATAATTAACTTAATGAAGTGAGTTATTTTTAATATTTGAGTTGTTTATACATTAATTTCAATATGATATTAGAGCAAACTCCGAAAAATATTGGATATTTCAATTGCAAAAGTTGAAAAATAAATATTTATAAAATTTATTCGAAACGATAAAATTCTGGCAGATAAATTAAGTTTTATCAACCCCTTTAATAGACCTTAGACAAAGCAAATTTAAATTAGCAAAACTTAATAACAAAATTCTAATAAAAGACCTCAATCGGAATGAATTCAGATTAGTCAAACGTCAAAGCGAACATCAGACATCAACTAAGAAAAAAAAATTTGTTAGATAAAAACATTCATGCCCCACATTAGAGAGTGGAATAACACTTATAAATATCTCCACAATTTATATAACACTTAACCAAAGTTTTTTTCTTCTCTCAATGAAGATGAATAGGCTTTTCTTATTCCAATGGCTTCTTTTGCTTCTCTTATTCATCTTCACAAAAACTTCAATTTCTTTAAAACTCCATAAAATCCCAAGACTCACACCACTTGTTGAAAATATAATTCAAGATTTTAACACCCTTTCTTCTTCTTCAATAAGAATTCTACCAAAAGGATTTGAGACTTATTACTATACACAAACACTTGATCACTTTAATTATGGACCAAAAAGTTACAAAACTTTTAAGCAAAGGTACATAATTAATTCTAACTACTGGGGTGGTTCAAATTCAAGTTCTCCAATTTTTGCCTATCTTGGTGCTGAATCTTCTATTGATGGAGATCCTTCTTCTATTGGATTTCTCACTAATTTTGCACCTCAATTTAAAGCTCTTCTTGTTTACATGGAGGTAATTACACTCATTAGTTCCATCAAGCATATATACATTTGGCAACTAAAATTTAGGGCAACATTGATCATAAATTTTGAGAGTAGATTTAGAAATTTTATCGTTAAATATTTGTTTAACCATGAGATTTGATTAAAATTTTGAAAATCTGACCTTTGTTTATTTCAAGTTTCACTCACAAAGCTTAAAATCTTTTTTAAGTAAAATACATGTTAAACATAACGTCGAATTCCAAAAATCTGAGTTTTGAAATTTCAACTTCAGAATCTATGATCGAAATGATTAGAGAGTCTTGAGAATGGAAAAACTATACTAAGGAGTGTCTCCTAGTGGTGGAGCCATCCTTACTCCGGGGTGGTGATGGGGTCAAAAAATTACACTGATCGCTTAGCTTCGTTAGTCCTCATTCAATAACTTTGGTAAAACATGACAAAAAATTCATAATAGAGTCCGAAAAGTATGGTGTTATTTTCTGTTTCTGAGATCAAAATTATTTATCATGAACATATACAATAGCTGCTGAATTTCTTGAGTTTTGTCCCTCTATATTTACTATACGTTAAGTTGAATTCTCTTAGCATTTTCTATGTATTTACTTATTTATATTTTGATTCTCTCTATAAAAATCTAAACTTCGACACTAACACTTTCCTTAATAAGTTCTACATCACACGAATTCTGATTAATCGAACCAACGACTTTTATGCTTTAACTTTTTTTCTTTTTCTTTTTTTGCATACTATTTTTCAGCATAGGTTTTATGGAAAATCAAGACCATTTGGGACAATGGAAGAAGCTCTAAAAGATGAAGATATTAGAGGATATTTCAATTCAGCACAAGCTATAGCTGATTATGCACAACTTTTGTTACATATTAAAGAAAAATATTCAGCACAAAAAGCTCCAATTATTGTCATTGGTGGATCTTATGGAGGAAGTAAGAAAAAAAAGTTGTTCTGAATTTTTTTCTCTTTAAATTCTTTTTTTTTTTTAGGTAATTTAGGGTTTGTTGGGGAAGCGGAAAGCATTTTTCAGAAAATGTTTTTAATTTTGTCATATTCGGTTAGTCAGAATTTTAAGAAAATATTTTTTTAGAAAATACCACCGTCCATCACACCACATCTTCACCCCATCACCGCTACCTTATTTCCATAATATATATATATATATATATATATATATACACACACACTTTTAGCATAATATTTTTTTTTTTGGCTTATGTAACAATTTCGATAAATTCACTTATATTTCAAAAAAATATTTTCGAAATACCGAACACACCCTTAAAGTTTGAATATTCTTAAAACTCTTTCTCTAATTTATTTTATTATTATTATTACAATTATTTTTGCAGTGCTTGCTTCTTGGTTTCGAATGAAGTATCCACATATAGCTCTTGGTGCATTAGCTTCATCAGCTCCAATTCTTTATTTTGATAATATCACTCCACAAAATGGATATTATTCAATTGTATCTAAGGATTTTAAAGTAAGAAATTTTGTTTCTTACTCTTAATAAGTTATTTATTTTTTTTTTTTTTTTACTAACTAATTTAATTTCTATAAGTATTTCAGGAAGCTAGTAAGAGTTGTTATCGTTCTATAAAAAAATCATGGTCTATAATTGACAAGATTGCTTCTAGAAAAAATGGACTCTCCTATCTCAGTCGAAAATTCAAGACTTGCTCGTAATGTTCTCTTTTAACTTTCACATATTTAAAAAGTTTTACATCGAATATGCTACTGTTGTTATGAATTTCAAAAAATTAAGTTTAAATATATGTGTCCTCAAATTTTTTATATCATAAAGTTATTTTTATTTGTTTTAGTAGGTAATTTGTCTCGTTTACTTGTAGATGTCTTTTAGTTAATTTGATAGTTATATATGTCATCCGTACTGTAAGAAAATTTTACACCATCAGACACCTTTATTTATTATAGCAATTAGCAAGTAAACTATTTTTTTTGGTTGAATTTATATCATTAGAGAGAGTATGTAGAGTTTTTTATTAATTAATAATAAATTAAAAACCTGGACGTGAATAATTACCAGGAAGGTGGGCTAGACACCTTATCTTACCAATTTTAATACCTATATTAATATTGGCAATCATAGAGAAAGAGCTATAGAAACTAGGTATATGTAGCAAGTAAATTTCTTTATTATGATAGCACATTTTTTTCTGCACGATTTATATGCATCGTACTGTGAAAAAAAATTATACTATATATATAAGATCACCTTTATCTGTTGTAGCAAATAGGATGTCTTATTTTTAAGGTTTAGAAATCTCACATTTCTAAGGGACACTTATTTTAGAATGAACTAATAGTAGTATGAATTACATATATGGATCGCCAATGTAAGCAACTTTTACATCAGATCTATTTTTATCTGTTATAGCATATACCCATCTTATATTTAAAATTATAAATCTCATATTTTAAAGAAATTTACGTGTATGATATTATTTGAGTGATTGAGTAACATAAAAACTTTTCTTGTTTGCACCAATTATATACAGTATTGGTATAGGTAATTCACCATCATATCACTTTTATATGTAATAGGAAGTACTTACTACTTTATTACGCGTCTTTTACTTGATCTGATAATGTAATTTTTTTAATGATATTTAAAAAAAAAAAAGAAACTAATTTTTATTTCTATATTTATTTAGTCTTGATTAGATCTATATATTTTTCATTCATCATTTTTTCTACCTTGGTGGTGCCACTTCATGAAAGTCCACAAGATCCACTACTTTTCTACACCATAATCGTCGATAAGGTCATATCTAGATCACATCACACATATATGCATTTACATACTGTGAAGGGTGGTCAGTTTGAATACTTTTTGTCGAAAACTTCCGTTGTACATATAGAAAATTATATGTAATATATTAATATTTTAACACCCTTCTCGCGAAACTTCTGGTTTCGCCACGGATAACATGTACCTTTTGTCTCGGAAATTCAGGCAGTTGAGGGATGCATCTGAGTTGAAAGATTATTTGGATGAACATTATTCAGTGGCTGCTCAGTATAACCAGCCACCAATTTATCCAGTGACAACACTTTGTGGAGGAATAGATGGTGCACCAAAAGGAAGTCATATTCTTGATCAAATTCATGCTGGCATTGTTGCCTTTGCAGGAAAGAGGCCTTGTTACAACACAAACACAACTCCTAGTGAAACTGGCTTGGGTTGGAGATGGCAAGTAAGTTATGATCACACTAATTTATTCAAGAGTTTAAGTTATATATACTGTGACAGTATAAAGATATAGTTTATGTTATATCGAGATGAAATAGGTTATGTTATCAACTAGTGTTTAAGTCAAGAATGTAACCTAGAGGTCCACTTAATGCAGATATATACTGACATTGAAGATTAGGGTCCAAATCACAACAAAGAGTTAATTAAAAATTAATATTTTTAAGTTATATATAGTGATAATTATATAAAGACATAGTTTATGTAACACCGAGATGAAATAGATTATGCTATTAATTGGTGTTTTAAGTTATCTGATTGTGAACGTTCAAGAATGTAGCCTAGAGATTAATTTAACGTGGATATATACTGAAAATTGAAATTGGAGATTAGGGTCCAAATCACAACAAAGAGTTAATTAAAAATTAATATTTTTAAGTTATATACTGTGGCAATATAAAGATACAGTTTACGTTACACCGAAATGAAATAGATTATGCTATCAACTAGTGTTTTAAGTCAAGAATGTAGCCTAGAGGTCAACTTAACATGTATATATACTGACATTGGAGATTAAAGTCCAAATCACAACAAAGAGTTGATTAAAAATTAATATTTTAAAGTTATATATAGTGATAGTATAAAGATATAGTTTACGTTATATCGATCGAGATGAAATAGGTTATGCTAGTGTTCAAGTCAAGAATGTAGCCTAGAGGTCATGAACTTAACGCGGATATATACGGACATTGGAGATTAGGATCCAAATCACAACAAAGAGTTAATTAAAAATTAATATTTTAAAGTTATATATAGTGACAGTATAAAGATATAGTTTACGTTACACCGGAATGAAATAGATTATGCTATTAGTTAGTGTTTTAAGTTTTCTGATTGTGAACGTTTAAGAATGTGGCCGAGAGATCAACTAACGGACATTGGAGATTAGGGTCCAAATCACAACAAAGAGTTGATTAAAAATTAATATTTTAAAGTTATATATAGTGATAGTATAAAGATATAGTTTACGTTATATCTAGATGAAATAGGTTATGCTATTAATTAGTGTTTAAGTTATCTGATTGTGAACGTCCAAGAACGTAGCATAGAGGTCTAACTTAATGCGGATATATATACTGACATTGGAGAGTAGGGTTCAAATCACAACAATGAGTTAATTAACAATTATTTTTAAGTTATATATAGTGAGAGTATAAAGATATAGTTTCTGTTATATCGAGATGAAATAGGTTATGCTATTAATCAGTATTTTAAATTATCTGATAGTGAACGTTCAAGAGTGTAGCCCAGAGGTCAACTTAATGCAAATATATATTGATATTGGAGATTACGGTCCAAATCACAATAAAGAGTTAATTAAAATTAATATAGGTGTTTATTTTTTGGGGTACCTATATGATGGGGTGGTAGTAAGTATCTGACTTTGAGTACCCAAGATGTGGCTTTAAGTGGTCAATGAAGTCGAGGCAAATCTGTATAACATGATGCAAATTCTAGCAAAAATAGAAATATTAGGTAATTATTTTGCAGGTGCAAAAGTCTTGGGTTGAATTATGTTATCCGATATTTGGTGTGGGGTAATTGGTGAACGTCCAAAAATATATTCTAGAGATCAATTTAACACGAATATAAACTGATAGATTAGGGTTCAAATCACAACAAAGAGTTAAATAAATTAATATAGGGGATTTTTTTTGGGCTACCTATATGATGGGGAGGTAGTAACTAGTAAGTATCTGATTTGAGTACCCAAGATGTGACCTCGAGTGGTCAATGAAGTCGACGCAAACCTATATAACATGATCCAAATTTTAGTAAAAATAAAAATATTATGTAATTATTGAGTGGAATAATGTTATCTGATATTTGATGAGTTGATTATATATGTGTCTAAGAATATAATTTAGAAGTCAATAAATCGCAATATATAGATACTAAAAATCTTAGTTAATGTCTTTCTATTTGTCAACACGTCGGTAGACAGAGTTACTCACTATTATTATGTATGATAAAAGGTAATAAATAAATAATAGAATAATCGAGATAAGAATAAATGATTCGTTTTATTATTTTTGTAGACATGCAGTGAGATGGTGATGCCAATAGGGCGTGGCAAAAACGACACAATGTTCTTTTCAGAACCTTTCAATTTAGATGAATTCATAAAAGAATGCAAGAAAAAGTATGGTGTCTCACCACGTCCACATTGGATCACAACTTATTATGGAGGACATGTATGTATACCTCTTTCTCGTATACTTTAATTTATTACAAAAATTACAATCTTTTATATTTTTTTCGATTTCTCACCCGGTATATAATTTTATAAGTCCTGATGGCCACCTGGAGTAGCCACCACAACTAGAATAACCAGAAGACAAAGCCCTCAAAGACTGATCACTATCCTAACCAGGGCGATCACTAACACAAGACTGACCTCCGTCAGTAGCATGGACATTAACTAAAAACAATTTTTGATGTTTCGAGGGAGGTTCGTCAGAAATTGGCTCATCCGGAGTTTTTCTGAAGGAAACCCCATATTTCTGATTGACCTTCCTTGAAAATTTGATCGAAAATGTGTTTGTTTTTAGTAGCTCGATATCCATTTTAGGGTTTGATTCATCCCAATCCGTGTTGGGAATAAGCGCTATGTTGCTCAGACTTCATTAGAATGTCGATGGATGTTGAATCTCTCAAAAGTAGTGTATTATCTATATACACAGGTGTGATAATATGTTTGTGAGTCCCAAGCAACATTATATTGCCAAAAAAGACTCATTTTGGAGATAAAATGCTTCCTATCATAGACACGACCCACTCTCAATGCGTGAATCTGAGACCGACTCTAATTATAAGTAAAAGATGCTTATCACCTAATTCCATTCTTTAGTATTGTGATAATTACAACCTTTCCTCATTATGCATGTTTTGTCATGTTACTTTTTCTAACTATATATTATATTTGATATGTGAACTAAATTAAAGATTGAATTTTGCAGGATATAAAATTAATTCTTCATAAGTTTGCTAGCAACATCATTTTCTCTAATGGGCTAAGAGATCCTTATAGTAGTGCAGGGTACGTACCCCCACCCCCACCCCCACCCCCACCCCCACCCCACCCCACCCTCAAAATTTTTTCTTTTTTTATTTGGTTTTCTTTATTCTTACATTAATTTTTTTTGTTTCTATTTTAGGGTTTTGAAAGACATATCTCCCAATCTACGAGCTGTTTACACACGTAATGGTATGCCATAATTATTTACTTTCCAAAACAAATTTAATAATAAAGGAACTCATGTTGTTTGTTTTGATAAACTAGGAAATGTTAGTTATTAAAGGAATCTAACATCAATAACTAATTTTACAATTATGAGTTGTCACTTTTAGTTTCTCTTTCTCACGGATGTGGAAAAAGATAATTCACTTAATCATATTACTTAAATTTAAATATTTTATTTCAAATATCTCGTAACCATCGAGGGATTTGATATATTAAAATGGATAGAATCTTTTAAACCTTAATAAGAGATTGAGTTCATGGAAATAATCCTCCTAATAAGAGCTTCGTTTCGGCGCCGTCTTTGAAAAATAGCCATTGTAGAGTTTCTAAAATTTCACAGGTGAAACTCGATAATAATGACTAACTTTCAATTACAGAAGCTCCGGAGTAATATATCGAGGTTCCAAAATGAGTATCGTACAGTGAGTAGAAAAACAAACCAAAAAAATAAATAAATTATTGTAGATATATATTGACTCTAATTTCTTCTTCTCCTCGTTTTTTTTTTTTTTAATGGATTTTAGGTTCCCATTGTTTAGACATTCTTAATGCAAAGCCAAGTGATCCAGAATGGCTAACCATGCAAAGGAACACAGAAGTTAAAATCATTGAAGGATGGATAGCACAATACTATGCTGATGATCTCAAGTCTCAACTTCCTCATCAAAATTAGAAAAATTCCCTAAATAATTAGTCTATTTATTATTATATATTGCAAAATATATATATATAAAGTAAGACAAAGAATGGGGAGAAAAAAAGTTGTTGATCTCATTTCACAGGAGTTTGATTTGTATGTATTAATGAAATTAACAATGTTGTAATTCTCTTTATTCTTCTCTAAATTTTACTTCATAATTAATTAAGGAACTATCATTGAGTTTTAAGTTACCAGTTTCAGAAAAATCTTTAATAAGCTTTAGCTGATTCTTGTTATAAATCTTTTTTGTAAGCAAGGAGCTTGTATCAAGGCTGTGTACGTTACACCGCCCTATGGCCCATTAGGTTGCGGTCTTTCCTTGAATCCTGCGTAAATACGGATATACTTTTTCATATTAAAATTCAGACAGTCAGCTTTCATCATAAAGCAGACTCATTTAATTTTGCATATTTCATAATTTACATTATTATCATTTTACAAATTCAATTATTAACCTTTAATCCAAGGTTTAGGTTAAACAAATTACATTCATCTAAGGACCTACTTAATTATAGGTTGTTAATTGATATTCCCCCGGTTCATTTTACTTGTCGTTCTTACTAAAATTAGGTGGTCCAAAATAGTTGTCATTTAAAAATCAAGGTATAATAGTTGATTGTTTCCGCCTTACACTTAGTCATAAATATGAAGAGATATTTATGTTTCGATCGGACAACAATAAGTAATATAATAAGCAAAAGGAAAAACAAGAGGAACACAAGATTTACGTGGAAATCCTTGACGGGAAAAACCACGGGCAGAGGTAGAAAAATTTCACTATGATGGATGAATAATACAATGAGGAGAATGACGTATATGATACGTCCAAAACGATCCATTAAACGCACTTATATAATACGTGCGTACAAATAAGTTCTAGACCCAAAAACATACAGGTCGGCTCGATCCCTATCTACCACCAGAGACCCTACAAAAAATCATGAATATAGGTTGCACCGCAAACTTTTCAAAGTCGGATCAGCAGAATTTAGGTCACAAACTATAACAATTTATATGATGAAAAAAAAAAAGAAGAGAAGAATTAAATTGGGAAGAGTAATAAATGAAGATAATTCAGTCAAATTACTCTTTTTTCTTAAAAGATTTAAGTAAAATTAAACATGCCAAGTGAAATCATTGAATCACTTATAAATATATCCACAATAGATAGCTTCACCAAGAGATTACATTCTTTACCAAAGTTTTTTTTTTTTTTTTTAAATCCCAATGAAGATGAATAATAGGCTTTTCTTATTCCAATGGCTTCTTTTGCTTCTCTTATTCATCTTCACAAAAACTTCAATTTCTTCAAAACTCCAAAAAATCCCAAGACTCACACCACTTCGTGATCAAAATATAAATCAAGAGTCTAATTCAACAAATCTTCCAAAAGAATTTGAGACTTATTACTACACACAAACACTTGATCACTTCAATTATAGACCAAAAAGTTATAAAACTTTTAAGCAAAGATATATAATTAATTCAAAGTATTGGGGTGGTTCAAATTCAAGTTCTCCAATTTTTGCCTATTTTGGTGCTGAAGATTCCATTGATAGTGATCCTCTTGATATTGGATTTCTCACTGATTTTGCCCCACAATTTAAGGCTCTTCTTGTTTACATAGAGGTAGTTACATTCATTAATTTCATCAAGTGTATAGCTATTAAAACTACAATTATATTGTCTTAGTTTATACTTTGTTTTGTCATGTTTTTTGATAACTAAAACTTAGGCAGCGTATGACCATAGATTTTGGGAGAAGATTTTGAAAATCTATCTTTAAATGCTTATTTGACTGTGAAATTTGATCAGATTTTCAAAATCTATGATCTTCAAATATTTTCAAGTGTCACTCACAAAACTTCAAACTTTTGTCAAGTAAAATACCTGTCCAAACACAACTTCGAATGTCAAAAATCACAACTGCAAAAACTCAAGTTTTAAGTTTCAACTTCAAAATCTAAGGTCAAAATGGGACATCTTTAGAATGGAAAAGTTGTAATGAGCGTCTCCACACGGTGGAGCCATCCTTACTCAAGGGTGGTAATGCGGTCGGAAAAGTACACTCATCGTTTAGCTTTCTTCATCTTTGTTGCAAGAGCGCTCAATCAGGAGGAGCTATGGTAAAATATTGTCAAAAATTCATAATAGAGTCCGAAAAACTATGGTGGTATTTTCTGTTCCCAAGGTCAAAATTATTTAATATAAATATATAGTAGATGCTGATTATTCTTGATTTCTGTCACTGAATATGTTATATGTTACGTCGAATTCTTAGATTTTCTATGCGTTAGTTCTTTATATTTTGATTTTCCTCAATGAAAATTCTGGCTTCAGCACTAACAATCTCTTTAGTAAGTTCGACATCACGTGAATTCTGACTAGCCGGACTAGAGGCTTTTATGCTTTAACTTTTTTTTTTCATACTATTTTTCAGCATAGGTATTATGGAAAATCAAAACCATTTGAGACAATGGAAGAAGCTCTAAAAGATGAAGATATTAGAGGATATTTCAATTCAGCACAAGCTATAGCTGATTATGCAGAAATTTTGTTACATATTAAAGAAAAATACTCAGCGCAAATGTCTCCAATTATTGTCATTGGTGGATCCTATGGAGGAAGTAAGAAAAAAATATCCCCTTATTAATTTCCTTTTTTTAGTCTTTTAGATAATTTAAGGTTTTTTTGATACCGTGAAAAATATTTTTTAGTAAATGCATTTTAATTTTGGATAAATTACTTATAACCACACCTTAAGTTTCTATTATTACTTAAAATCGCATCCAACTAAACTAATTACGAAAATTCCTTTTTACTCAAAATAATTACCTCTTTTTCTGATACATCTAAAAAAAAAACCACCCACATCCCTTTATTGTGCCGCAAATTAAGCCCAAAAATCAGAAAATATATCCCACGATTTTCTCAACTCTTCCATTTTGAATTTCTATAATGTTCTCATCTTCATCTTCTACTTCAACATTCAAGTTACAACTCCCATTAGCTTTCTTTTGAATTTCCACCATGTTCTCATCTTCATCTTCTACTTCAACATTCAAGTTACAACTTCCATTAACTTTCTTTTCAATTTCTACCATGTTCTCATCTACTACTCAATTAGATCTAACAACTCCATCTTTCCAGACTCCAGTATTAATTTTCTTTTTTGATTTCCATCATTTCATTATGATATGAACGACATTGATTTTCGTGAAAATAGATTGAAATGTCAAAACTTTCTTTGGACAAAATGGCTATGATATTTTAGCAAAACTTTTGATTGTTGTTATTACAATTTCTATAAATTAATTTTCGTCCATCTGTTAGACTATTATGCATCAAAAGCTATTTTACTCTTCAGCAATGTATCATATAAACTAATTGTAGGTTTATAATTAACTTAATGTAAATTATATAATGTATCAGATATTTTAAAAAATAAGTCAAGTATAATGCAAATTTATTACAGTGCTGTATCTCAACCAAAATAATTTAATGTATCAGAAACTTACATTATCAATACAATAGTAGATATAATATTGTTGTATTTGCATATAAAGTAATGTATTATAAGATATTTAGTTTTTAATAGAATGTATCAGATAATTTTTACACATATAAAGTATTAAGCAAATTAAATATAATAATGTATTAGTAACCACAAATAAATATAATGTGTCATGAATTGTAGTGTATCATGAACTCTATGTTATTAAATGAGATATTTGTTATCATAATACAATATATCATAAGTTTTTATGAAAAAATTATGATATTTGTTATCATAAGTTATTAAATGTCGTATATTATGTAATTTAAATAGCAATTTCTTTAATTAAGTGCATTAATTGCTCAACTGTACGTAGGCTTAGTTATAGTTTCTTTCCATTTTTAATCATAATTAAAGATTTATTAATGTAGAGGAAATGGTCAAAAGCCCCCCAACCTTTACCCCAAATCTCAACTACACACTCAACCTTTAAATGTGACCTATTACCCCCCTAAACTATTTTAAAGTAAAATTATTACCCCCCTGGACTATTTTAAAGTGGAATTATTATCCTCCCGAAAACTGACAACCAGTCATTTGGAATGTGGTGTGATGCACGCCCTGCCACGTCATTGCCACGTTATTTTTTTTTTTTACTCTAAAAAAATTAATTATTTAACTTTATTATTTTCTTTTTTCTTCCCCATTTTTCATTTTGCTCCATTTTCTTCTTCAACCAACTTCATCTTCTTGAGTCAAATATAAAATTCTTCGCATTGTATATGAAAATTATATATGGCATTGTGGAAATTCAAAACTTTGAGCTCGCCATTAATGGCGATCTTGAGCAAAAAGAGAGGAAATCGAAGTTATCGAATTTTTTCAAGTTTTTTGAATCGGAGTTCCCCAACTTCTTCATTCAAGAATTCATTAATCAGAGAAATCTTATTGTTTCCTTAGTTCAAGTGTTTCTTGGTTTCGATTTCGGAGCAAAAAGAATTTCTTGGTTTTGGAGAAATCCATTAATGAGGAAAATGAGGAACTCCATTAATGAGTTCTTGAATTTTTGTTTTGAAAAAGAGAAGAAGAAGACATGACGTGGCAATTAAAATTCATTAAAAAAAAGTAATAATTAAAATTTATTATATTATTAAAAAAATGACGTGACAATCAGAAAATAAAGAATTTAAAGTGAAATGGGGTCAACTGACGCGTCCATGGGCAAGTGTAGTCACGTCCAATGACAGGTCAGCAATTGGGGGATAATAAATTCGGTAAAAATAAGTTTAGGGGTGTAATAGGTCACTTTTAAAGGTTGAGTGTGTAGTTGAAATTTCGACTAAAGGTTGGGGGGTAATAGACCATTTTCTCATTAATGTATCATAAACTAATGTATCATGACGTTAACTAATGTATCATATCTGAGATTTTATGTAATTATTATAAAAGCAGGGAGAGAGAGTAATTAGGTAGTAAAGTGTTGAGATTTATGTTGTTTACCCTTCAATTTTTTCATGTCTGGTTAGTCAGATTTTTAGATAACATTTTCTATAGAAAAATAAGTTCCTCAAAAAATTAGGCCAGCGACTTCTTAAGCGAAAGTAGGGAAAGAGGTTCCATAAGTGACATTTCACATTGATTCTGTCGTCCCCACCTTCCGATACACCTCATTTTCACCCCCACTATCCACCACCCGTCTCCATATAATTTGCTTAGATATATATATAAATACTTTTAGAATAAGATTTTTAACTTATGTATCATATATAAAAAAAATAAAAAATAATTAGCTTATATTTCAAGAAAACATTTTCAAAATACCGAACATACCCTTAAAGTTTGAATATTCTTAAAACTCTTTCTCTAATTTTTTGTTAATTTTTAATTATTAATTTTTATGCAGTGCTTGCTTCTTGGTTTAGATTGAAGTATCCTCATATAGCTCTTAGTGCACTAGCTTCATCAGCTCCAATTCTTTATTTTGATAATATCACTCCACAAAATGGATATTATTCAATTGTGTCTAAGGATTTTAAAGTAAGAAAGTTTTTTTTTCTTTCTTACTTAGTTGTCCTTTATTATTTTATTTTATTTTTTACTAACAAGTTAAGTTTCTATAATTATTTCAGGAAGCTAGTAAGAGTTGTTATCGTACTATAAGAAAATCATGGTCTATAATTGACAGAATTGCTTCCAAAAATAATGGACTCTCCTATCTCAGCCAGAAATTCAAAACTTGCTCGTAATGTTTTCTTTTACTTTTCATATATATTGTTATAATTGTGGTGAGGCACTTCCCGAACCCTACATACGCAGAGCGGAAGCTTTAGTGCACGAGCTGCCTTTTTATCAGTTTGATTTGTTATAGCATGCACACATCTTATATTCAAAATTATATATCCCATAATTTAGGGAAATTTCCCAGAGTGATCGATTAGCATAAAAACTTATTTTGTTTACACAGATTATATACACTATTAGTATAAGTAATTCACCATCATATATATCACTTTTATCCATCGTAACTCGTAAGAAGTAATTACGAACTACTTTATTGTGTATCTATATTTATTTGTGTTGGAGTTTGTGACCCAAATTCTGTTGATCCGCCCCTGAAAAGTTCGCGGTGCGACATGTTTGTGATTTTTCATGAGGTCTGTGGTGATAGCGTAGGGATTGGCCCAATCCCGGAGCCCACCACTGATCCTGTTGGGTCTAGGATTTATTTGTATGCACATTTTATATAAGTGCAATTAGTGGGTTTTTGGATGTTCAGAAAATACGTCATTCATATATATATATATATATATATATATATATTGAAAGGTTTCCACGTAAATCTGTGTGTTCTTTTTGTTTTGCTTTTGCGTGTGGTTTGCTTATTTCTGTCCGATCATAACAATTTATTTTGGGAATTTCAGACAGTTGAATGATTCATTTGAGTTGAAGGATTATTTGAATTTCAAATATTCATCTGCTGTCAGTATAATGATCCACCAAGTTATCCAGTGACAACACTTTGTGGAGGGATTGATCATGGTGCACCAAAAGGAAGTCATGTTCTTGATCGAATTCATGCAGGCATTGTTGCCTATGAAGGAAATTTGTCTTGTTATAACACAATCTACACTCCTAGTGAAAGTGACATGGGATGGGCATGGCAAGTAAGACTAGTTAGTCATTTTTTTCTCATATGTTTAGGTCTTAATGGGGTTCACTTGTTATATTGTTATTTGTCCTGAGCCGGGGCTCTATCGAAAACAGCATCTCTACTTCATCTGAGGTAGTGGTATGATCTGCGTACACATTACCCTCCCCAGACCCCACTTTGTGGAAATATACTAGGTATATTGCTGTTGTTTAGGTCTTCATGGGTAGCGTTGCTCGACACCTATGACGGGAATGTACCTAAGGTGTGGCCCAGAGTGGTTAATGAGGTTGGGGATTTTTTATAGGTAGTATGACTTGATAAGTCTTGGAGATTTTTGTATATCTACGTAAATTATGGTGGACAATGACATCTGATATTTGCTGGGAGGTAGTAGGTACTTGATTGTATGTGCTTAAGAGTATAACTTAAAAGTTAATGTACTTGATTGTATGTGCTTAAGAGTATAACTTAAAAGTTAATGAAGTGAACGCGAATCTTGGAGATGATCGGGAGACGGAGTTTAAACCCTAATAGATAAAAAAAAATACTAGTTGATATCTTCCTGTTTGCCTACACCTCAATGGGCAAAGCTATCCACTATTATATTGATGGAAAGTAATCGAGGTTCGAACAAACTGACTCGTTTTACTATTTTGTAGACATGCAGTGAGATGGTGACACCTATACGGCGTGACGAAAATGACACAATGTTCTTTTCAGAACCTTTCAATTTGGATGAATTCATGAAAGATTGCAAGAAAAAGTATGGTGTCTCACCACGTCCACATTGGATCACAACTTATTATGGAGGACATGTATGTATACCTCTTTCTCATACTTTAATTTATCATCAAACTTTCAACCTTTAATTTTTTTTTGGTTTCTCACCCGGTATATACAAATCGTGCATGCACATTCACGGTAGACAAGGAGAAATAAGGTTAGAAATGAGATTATTCGGGAGAAGGTGGGAGTGACATCGGTAAAGGACAAGATGCGAGAAGTGAGGTTGCGTTGGTTCGGACATGTGATGAGAAGGGAAGCGGATGCTCCAATTCGGAGGTGTGAGAGACTGGCTATGGATAGTTACGTTTTAGGCGGGGTAGAGGTAGGCCGAAGAAATATTGGAGGGAAGTGATTGGGTAGGACATGGGGCAGTTACAGATTATACGGAAGACATGACCCTTGATAAGAAGGTATGGAAGATGCGGATTAGGATAGAGCGTAGTAGGCAGGAGTTCGTTCGTAATAGTAGAAAAGGGCAGAGGCGGACCTACGTATAGAGTAGGGGGTGCACATGCACCTACTAGCCTCGAAAAAAACTCTGTATATATAGGTTGTATATCTGTATATATACCAGTGAATTTAACTAAATATATGTTGTGCACCCTCAAAGATAACTAATTGTGTTAGTGCAGTGATTAAACTTGTAGCATAAAATCCCCTTTTTGGGTGGAGGACTTGGGTTCGAAACCTACCCAACTACAATTGTTTTATTGCTCCTTTTTTCCAAGTACAATTTGTTGTAGTTTTAATTTTATTCCAAAAATACAAGCTCTCCTCCAATTTCAAAAGGTAAATTCCCCCTATCTTACACTCCCTCCGTTTTATAATAAATGAATTGTTGGATTTTGACACACAGATTAAGAAAAAAGCAATAAAGATATAAATTTAACACAACTTTTCATTTTTACCCTCCAAAAAGCAAAAGTTGACCTTTAATACCTTTTCGAAAATTAATTGATTGTCAAATCATAAGGGTAACTTTGAAAAATAATTCAATGATTCACTCATTTTGAAACACCAATAAATACCCCAACAATTCACTTATTCCGAAACGGAGGGAGTCCTATATAATGTTTATTTTACTTTTATTTTTTAATCATTGACTTATTTTCTATTTAAAAATTAGCAATTTAAAGTTTGAAATAGGCTTAAATCCAACGTTTTCTCGTAGCAACCATTTAGCAAACAAATCTCTCAGATTTTTTATTTTTCAAAAACTCTCTATTATTGTTAAAAATATAAAAGTGCATCGAATTCAAGTACGGTGAATAACACTCTTTTGTCATATTAACCAAATTAATGATATTTAATAATATTAAGTTTTCAAAGAACTATATGTCGAACTTTGGCACTATCAATTGTTATGTTTAAATATAAAGGTGCACCCGTCAAGCTCAAATCTTGGGTTCCCCACTGAAAAAGGGTGCGCTGTTTGGATTGTTATCTGTAGTGTTTTGTAGCCTCTTGTATTCTTTAGTATCTGTCGGTGTGTCACCCCTTGTTTGTTGTTTGTTTCTATGTTTTTGTTATATTTGTTATCTGTCGTGAGTCGGAGGTCTATGGAAAACAACATTTCTACTTTATCTAAAGTAGTGGTATGGGCTGCGACACTGCATACACTCAACCCATCCCCAGACTTCATTTTGTGAGAATATATTGGATATGTTATTGTTGTATATTAGATATATTTGAACTTTAACACGACTGAATTTTGCAGGACATAAAATTAATTCTTTATAAGTTTGCTAGCAACATCATTTTCTCTAATGGGCTAAGAGATCCTTATGGTAGTGGAGGGTACGTACAACCTCCCCCCAAATAAAAAAAGTTTTTTCCTTTTTCTATTTGGTTTTATTTATTCTTACGTTACTTTTTCATTTTGGTTTCTATTTTAGAATTTTGCAAGACATATCTCATAGTCTACCGGCTGTCTACACACGTAATGGTATGCCATTATTTACCCTTCATGTTCTTTCTGATATCTCGTATAAATGAGAGGCGGAGCCAGGCTAGTAATAGGGGTTCGTTCGAACTCCTTCGATGAAAAAATATATTATTAATACATGATTAAAATTGATTTTTATGAATATACCATAGATGTTGACCCCCCAGGTGAGTTTTTCTTTAGATTTGAACCCCTCATCAACAGAAATTCTGGCTCCGCCTCTGATGTAAATTATTGAAGTTTATGTGATGAAATGAAAATAGAACCTTATTGACGATATACCTTTTAGCCATGTTTTTGAAAAAATGTCACCTTCATAGAATTTTGTAAATTTCACAGGTGAAACTCAATGACAATGACTAACTTTTAGTGGCCGAGGCGCTTCCTACTTTAATGAACGAATAAGGTGTGAATAGATCCAGATTAATCTAGGTCCCAAAATGAGTACTGAATACTGAGTGAAAATTTACCAAATAGAAGTTTTTTTTCGCATATATATATATCGACTCGAATTTCTTCTCAATTCTTATTTTTGTAGGTTCCCATTGTCTGGACATTCTTACTGCAAAGCCAAGTGATCCAGAATGGCTAAACATGCAAAGGAAAACAGAAGTTGAAATCATTGAAGGATGGATGACACAATACTATGTTGATCTCTGGAAAAATTCTCTAAAAAATTAGTCCATTTATTTTTAATCTTCTTCAACATAAATAATGTGTATGAAAACACATATCTTAGATTTATTAATTCAGTATAAAACACATCTATTTTTATTATAAGGATAATAAATAAATATGACCCTTAAACTTGATAGAGCACAAATATGACATTTAACTATTTAAAACTGCACACATATGACATCCGATCCTATGTGGCAAAATGCGTGTTGTACACGCAAAATTAGGCGTGTCGGGCTAAAAATTTGAGCGTCCCAACAGTAAAA
This sequence comes from Capsicum annuum, assembly GCF_002878395.1. NCBI lineage: Eukaryota > Viridiplantae > Streptophyta > Magnoliopsida > Solanales > Solanaceae > Capsicum > Capsicum annuum. The sequence continues at coordinate 231,267,421 of NC_061121.1, read as the reverse complement.
AAAGGATAAAATGACTATTATACCCTTACTAATTCCTTTTTATATATTTAAATGACTTTTCACTATTATTTTTTCATTATTTTCAGCTCAAAGATGAAACTATACTAATAATAAATAAAAAAATTATAGTTTAATAAAAAGTTATTAAATTAAAGTTATTAAATTAATGTTATTAAAACATCATAACGTTATTAAATTAACATTACTAAAACGTTATTAAAACGTTATTAAGGGCAGTAGTAGTAATTTATTAAATTAACGTTATTAAAACATTATTAATAAAAGGTTGTTAAGGGCAGTAGTAGTATATTAAATTATTATTAAAATATTATTATATGAACATTATTAAATTAACGTTATTAAGGACAGTAGTAGTATATTAAATTAACATTATTAATAAAACGTTATTAAGATGAAAATTTTATTAAAATATTGTTATTATTATTATTCTTTTTCATTTGATAATTTTTTCAATCATTAATTCAAAGTTGAAGAAAATGTCAAAATGGTTCGTTTGGTAGAGTTAATATAATCTATCTCTAAAATATGGACATTCAAGATCATATTAAGATAAATAAAACTTAACTTTAACTCTAAAATGTAAATTGGCAGAATAAAGTAAAAATTAGCAAATGCATGAATAAAAATCAATATGTTTGCTCCATCACTAATTCAGTTGACCAGTTATTTACTTAGGCTAAACAATAAAATCAACTTAAGGTCTCTTTATAAGAAAGTTACACATTAATGTAAGGACGATTAAAGCATATAAGTGGCCTACGATCAAAATTAAACGGAGGTCTTCAATTTTTTTAAAAAACATAAACTTTTTTAATAAAGTCCATTTTAAAAATCGTATGATCGATAATAAATATAATCGATGCATTAATCTTACAATTGTATATGATATACTCCATATCTCACTTATATGTTTTCCAAAAAAAAAATTATGAACCATTTTTTACCTTTCTTCAAAGTGCTTCTTTCACATTAACCACTTCATGAGTAAAGTATAATTTGTTATCCTTATTCTATTTATTCCTAAACCAACTGTTGGATGTATGGCATGTGCTCTTAGTTTTTTGGCCATTTTTACCTTCTATGCTATCTTTATAGCATCACATAAGTAGCATGCATCCAAATACACCTACTAATTAGCATATTTTTTTCCTAGATATTTCAAAATTATTTTTGTAGCCTCAGTTAAAATAGAATTAGAGTTGGGAGATCTATCGGAAACAACCTCTCTACTTCATCTGAAGTAATGGTATAGACTGCGCACACTTTACTTTCTTCAGACCCCACTTTGTGAAAATGCTCTATATATGTTATTAAGCTGACATAGAATTAGAGAACAAAATCAACATCTCAATTCCCCAATCTAGTTGACCAAAAAAGGGAAAGTTTAGTTGTTTTACAATATAATGGTCATATTTATGTTAGTTTGAGTGGATATCATTGGGCTATTCAGTTAATTTACTATGCAATCTTTTAATCATTTGTCTACTCCGAAGTAATTTTAACTGAATCAGATATGTGGTGTTTGAAGTTACATATGATACGAGTTCAAGTAAATTAAATGCTATAAAATAGGCGAACGTCAATCATATGTGAATGAACCCTAGAGACCAAAGTGTTTGAACTTCAAATAAAACTAACTGAATTCAATCATATACGTGTAGACTACCATTATAGTGGCTTTTATAACTTTTGTGGGGTAATACGTTGCCCACAAAGTTAGAGTGTTTTTTTGTAAATATCAGACAAGTTCGGTGTTGATTGTATGTCTTTTTTCTTTATTAAATATTTGAAAATATGTCATCATTTGACCATGGATATCTTACTTTTTTTCCATAGTTAAATTCCTTAATATAAAATTTTAACATTTTAAAATTTAACTTGAAATTGAATTTTGAAATTCGAAAAGACCCAAATAGTTGTTTTCACTCAAAATCATTCACGAAATTAAAAAACAACTCACATTTTTACCCTAATTTTCAATTATTATTTTCAATTAGAAAAACTAAAATTACTTTTTTTTTCTTTTTATATTTCACAATTTTCATGACTAAACAGACATACATTTTTCAAGTGATCAATATTGGATTCTGTATCACATTAACGAGTCCAGTTGTGATGTAGCCAAATGGACTTCAAATTTCAAATCTCTTATCCACTTTTTATACACAAAAAACTCTAACAACATAGGTCAATATGCGTGTAACCAAACACTACTTTAATTTTTAAGTATTATTTTTCACTATGAAAGCACAATTACTTTTTTTTTTTTTAAATACACACACACAATTTTCATGGTCAAACAAACATATAACATATCTATCAGCTGGCCAGTAATGGATCTCATTACAAATTCACAAAGCCCATATCAACGTTTCAAGCAAGCCCAGTGGACTTCAAAATTCAAAAAATTCATATCCACAGTTCTATCAAACCCAATGGACTTAAAAGTCATAAAACTAATATCCACATTTCTAATAAGCCCAATGAACTTCAAAATTCACAAAGTTCATATCCACACTTCTAACAAACCCAATAAATTTCAACATTCTCAAATCCCATATCCACATTTCTAACAAGCCCAACAGACTTCAAAATTCTCAAATCCCATAACCACATTTCTAACAAGCCCAACAGACTTCAAAATTCACAAAAGTTCATATCCATATTTCTAAGAAGCCCAATGAACTTCAAAATTTACAAAAGTTCATATCCAAATTTCTAAGAAGCCCAATGAAATTCAAAATTCTCAAAACCCATATCCACATTTTTAACTGCCAAATAAACTTCAAAATTCACAAAGTCCATATCTATATTTCTAACAAGCCCAATATGCTTTAAAATTCACAAAATCCACATCCACATCTCTAACAAGCCCAGTATGTTTCAAAATTCACAAAGTTCATATCCACATTTCTAACAAGCCCAATAAGCTTAAAAATTAACAAAGTCCATATCCACATTTCTAACAAGATCGATGGACTTAAAATCTACATAGTCCATATCCACAATTTTAGTAAGCCCGATGGACTTCAAATTCACAAAGTCCATATCCACATTTCTAACAAGTCCGATGGACTTTAAAATTCCCAAAGCTCATATCCATGTTTCTAACAATCTCGATGGACTTTAAAATTCACAAAAGTTCATATCCATATTTCTAACAAGCCCGATGGACTTCAAGTTCACAAAGTCCATATCCACATTTCTAACAAGTTCAATGAACTTCAAAATTCTCAAAACCCGTATCCACATTTCTAACAAGCCCAATATACTTCGAAATTCTCAAAATCCATATCCACATTTCTAACAAGCCCAATAGACTTCAAAATTCTCAAAGCCCATATCCACATTTCTAAAAAGTCCAATAGAGTTCAAAATTCCCAAAGCCCATATCCACATTTCTAGCAAGTCCAAAAGACTTCAAATTTCTCAAAGCCCATGTCCACATTTCTAAAAAGTCCAATAGACTTCGACATTTTCAAAGCCCATATTCACATTTCTACCAAGTCCAATAGACTTCAAAATTCTCAAAGCCCATATCTGCATTTCTAACAAGTCCAATAGACCTCTAAATTCTCAAAGCCCATATCTACATTTCTAACAAGTCCAATAGACCTCAAAATTCTCAAAGCCCATATCCACATTTCTGACAAGTTCAATAGACTTCAAAATTCACAAAGTCCATATCAAATAAACCTATTTTTTCTCAAGTTTAATGTGCACCTCAATATTTATAGAAGTACTTTTTTAATAAATTTTTATTTTAGGAGTATTTTACTAATTGATCAGTACAAAAAAAAATATTAATCGATTCTCCTTCCATATATTTTAGGAGTCTTATATATTTTAGGAATCTAATTAATATAATAAAATAATTAAATAATAAATTGAAGAAAAATAGTGAAAAGACAGCTTTTTCTAAAGGAGAGTCTTCACAAAAAGTTCAAATCATTTTTCTAAATGTTTTCACACTTTTAATATATTATAGATATGGATTATAGAATAGATATAGATTATAGAGTCACACTCTCTTCCACTTCTTTAATTAATTTACTTTCTCTCCCGATTCATAAACATAATAAGACCGATTCATATACACAACAAATATGACAAGACCGACATATACATAACAAGGCCGATTCATATACATAATAGGATTGATATATACATAGAAAGCTATGTATATTTATTTTTAGAGAAAAATGAGATTTTTGTAATATGTTTGGTGAGATGGATTTTTTGTAATAAGTGAAACTTAAGTTGTGGTTTGTATAATTTTTAGAAAAAAATGCTTATTAATTTTTCGTCGAATTGCTTATCTATATCAATATCTATATCTATATCTATTTTATAATCTATAATATGTATCTGTATCTATGTCTATCTATATCTATCTATAATTTATATCTTCTTTAAAAATCGTTGTTTTAGATAAAATCGTCTTTTCACTGTTTTTTCCTAATATTTAAGATTTGAAAATTATTTAAATATATTTATGATAAAACTTTTTTTTATTAGAAGTGATCAGAATTTCAATATTTTTTCTAATTTAAGATTTGAAAATTAATTAAATATATTTATGGTAAAACCTTTCTTTTTAAAAGTCATCAAAATTAATGACAACTGATACTTTTTTCATTAAATTAAGAATTCTAAATTGACTAAATTTGATTTTAAGAAGATTTGAAAAATCTAGAAATAAATATAAAGCTATTAGAATAAGAAAAATTTAAGAAGTACTAGGTTTTTAAAAGTTTTAAGTACGTAATAAGAATCTAATCAATGATTTTGTAAAGATTTGACTTTTAAAATAAGGAAAGATTTTACATATTAAAAAAAATAATCATAACACAAATATGTTTTAAATTGATGCTTCTGGCAAAAAGGGAGAAGAGGTACTACATGACAAATGCAAAAGTAATAATTCATCAACCACTTAAAATTTTTTGTGGTAAAACATATATGTGTATATATTTATATTTATATTATTATATTAAAATGTAAAAGATTTTTGAAAAGTTATTTAAATTTGTACATTTTATTAAAAATCTCCGCAATAAGATAAATTATTTAATTTTAAATAATTAAACGTTACATGTGCGAGGCACGTGCAGTTAAACAAGTACTCCCTCCGTCCCAATTTTTCTAATTTGATTTCTCATTTTACTTCTCTTTTTTCATTAATTAAGAAGAGACAAAAAATATTCATGTTTTATCCTTTACATTAATTACTTTTTCTTCAAATTAAAATGTAAACATCGGGGTACTATGATAAACTAGGCATGCTATTAATTATTTTTCTTAATCAATGTGTCATCTCAATTTGAGATGAAGAAAGTGTATATTAAAAGTGTTAAGACCCTTGTAAAAATAATTCAAACTTTTTCCTTAAAAATTCCACCACAGAGAAAATTGTCATTTACTATTTTTTTTTTAAATTATTATTATTTAATGTTTATTCAAGCTTTCGGTTTCTACACAAATTACTTTTACTTTTCTTTATTTGGATTTATCTCTTTATGTTTAGTCATATTAATGGTATTGCTGCGTAGGTTAATGGCACTTTCGTATTAGAAAAGTAGTTAGTTTAATTGTCAAATTGAAGTTCTAATTAAGATCATACAATTCTACCAGGAAAGAAACTATTTTACCTTTTGTTATATATAAATTCAATTGCTAATTAAAAATAATACATTGATTTATTTTTTCTCCTCCATTCTGCATAACACTTTTTCCGTTAGTTTATTGATAGGAAGGTGTGAAAAGCGCGGATTAAGATACAATGTTAGTGGGTAGGAGTATGTTCGGAATAGTAGGAATGAGTGCTCTATTTGGATTGGTATTTGCAGTGTCTTATAGCCTCTTGTATTCTTTAGTATCTGGGGGTATGTCACCCCTTGTTTGTTGTTTTGCTTTTATGTTTTTGTTATATCTGTTATATTATATGTCTTTAGCCGAGAATTTATCGGAAACAGTCTTTCTACTTTATCTGAGGTTTTAACATAAATTTTGCAGGACATAAAAGTAATTCTCATATTACTTTTTTTTTTTTTGGTTTCTATTTTAGAATTTTGCAAGACATATCTCATAGTCTACGAGCTGTCTACACACGTCATGTGGTATGCCAGACTAGTAATAGAGGTTCATCCAGACCCCCTTTGACGAAAAAATATATTATTAATACATGATTAAAAATGATTTTTATGAATATATCGTAGATGTTGAACCCTCCTTAGGTGAGTTTTTCTTTAGATTTGAACCCCTCAGCAGAAATCCTGACTCCGCCTCTGAACTGTAAATATTGAAGGTTGTGATGAAATGAAAATTGAACCTTATTGACTATCTATCTTTTAGTCATGTTTTTGAAAAAAATGTCACCGTCACAGAGTTTCGTAAATTCCACAGGTGAAACTCAATGACAATGACTAACTCTTAGGGCCCGAGGCGCTTCCTACTTTAATGAACGAACAAAGTGTGAATCGATCTAGATTAAGCTAGGCCCCAAAATGAGTACCGAATACTGAGGCCTTATTTGTTTGCACTTAATGGAGGTCTGAATCTGAATGGTTCAGACTTCGGATCACTAAGTGCATTTATTTTTTATTAAGATTTTAGCTCTTAATAAGTCTTAATCATTTAGATCTAGAATCAAATCTTGATAGGTCTGAAGAGATATTATGATGTTGGATACTTTATTCATAATCAGTAGTCACCACCACTAACCACCTCTGCCCCTGCCACCATTATCAACCACCACCTACTATCACCAACCATCTCCACCAACGATAATAAATATCGCTACCAACTACTATTGTCAATCGCTACCACACATACTACCTCTATTATTCTAATTATATTCACCGCCACCACCACCGTCAACAACACCACCGTCATCAATCACTATCGGCCAATCCCTACTATCGACCAACTCATGTATCACAACTAGCACCACCACTAACTACCACTAATACATCACAATTTAAATTTGAAGTTTGTTCACAAAATAGTAATTAACAATTAAATTATCAAATATTACAAAAATTCATGTAAAGCACAAATTAAATTATGGTCAAACAAATCATTTTTTAGTACAAATGAATAAATATTTTAATGAATTTTCTAAACATGATCCACACAAAGTTTGACCAAATAAGTACAAATTAAATTATGGTCAAACGAATCATTTTTCTGTAGAAAAATTAATAAATATTTAATTGAATTTTCTAAACATGATCCACTCAAAGTTTGACAAGATAAGTATTCCCTCTGTCTCAAATTATCCGTCCCAAATTTTTTTATTTGATTTCCCATTTTACTTATCCTTTTTCATTAATTAAGAAGAGACAAAAAATCTTTTTCCATGTTTTACCCTTTGCGTTAATTACTTTTTCTCAAATTAAAATGTAAACATAATTTAATAGGGGTACTATGGTAAACTAGGCATGTTATTAATTATTTTTCTTAATTAATGTCTCATCTCAGTTTGGGACGGGTAATTTGGGACGGATGGAGTACAAATTAAATTATGGTCAAACGAATTATTTTTCAGTAGAAAACTAATTTTTTAGTAGAAAATTAATAAATATTTAATTGAATTTTCTAAACGTTATCCACACAAAGTTTGACTAGATAAGTAAAAATTAAATTATGGTCAAACAAATGTTTTTTCAGTAGAAAATTAATAAATATTTTAATGAATCTTCTAAACATGATTTATAGAAAATTTGATCAGATAAGCATAGATTAAATTATGACCAAACTAATCATATTTTACTGAAAAAAATAGTCATTTTTTAGAACAATATTTTAATAATTTTTCTAAACATGATCTATACAAAGTTCGAAAAGAAGTTTGGTTCAATATCAAGCGCTACTTTATTTTTTGAACGTAAAAATATTCTTTTCCATCTGATTTTTTTTTTCAACCATTTTTCAAATATTGAGACAAGGGTCAAAACGACTCTTAGGGTAGCTTGATAGAGTGTATAATAACAATGCCAAATATAATATATTAATAATGCTGATATTATTAATTTTTGTATTAGTTATGCATGCATTAATTATATTGAGCGTAGACACCTAATTTTGTCCCTCCCGAAGACCCAAGGTATCAATTTTTACCTCATTTTACCATGTGTCCTACCCCATGTAATTATACCCTGCAAAAATGTAAAAACAACTACTTTAAACAAACTCCCTAACAAACTTTATCCTACCCAACAAACCTACCCCACACCCCTATACCCCTAACCCCACCCCATACCTTTACCCTCACCAACCTCTACCCCACTCACGGGAATTCCATTTTTGTTTTCAAGTGAAAAGGAAACATACACATCCATTTTTGTTTCCGGGGAATATATACACATAACAAATCACAAATAGAGGGGCCCACAGGAGATTCCTTTGGCTTCTTTTTTGCCAAATAAAAATAAGAGGGCCCACGGATTTGGATCCACTTATTCACATATATACGCCTAATCATCATCTAGGAGGGGGATAGAGAAAAGAAAAAAAAGCTCTCCATTTTTGTTCCAATTTTTAGCTCACGATACGCACACATACATATGCAAAAATCACACACACACACACACGAGAATCAGAGAGATTAAGAGGAGTGAACAGCGAAGAGAGGGAGGGAGATAGGTCGAGAAAGTCAAAGAAGAGATAAAAAAAGGAATAAAAATGGACTGAAATTCAAAAAGGGTCGATCGAAATAGTGATACCGGTGATAGATCCGGTTTATTTTGTGTTTTTTCTGGCGAAATCTTCTCCATAATCGGTTTAAATTCATCAAGTTGACTCACCCAGTCTCAAAATTCCCCTCAAAATCTCTACGTTTCCTCGATTTTTAGGCGTAATCTCGATGGAAAACGCTGAAGTCACCGGACTCCGACCCTTTCCCGTCGATTCTTCCCGCCGTTCGAGCTCACCGGAGCTTTAGTTGCATGGTTTTCTTTAGTTTTCTTCCCATTTTTCTGGTTTTACGTGGGTAACTGTTCTTCGGGATTCTTAGTTCAACTCGAATTTTGAGGTTATCGTGTGTTCGGCTGATTCTTGACTGATTTAGAGAGTTGAGATCTCATTGGGATTCTTCAAGGTTCTTGGATGGGCTCCTATTTCTCTTATCAAGTCAATCGAAAGCTCTTGAGGTCCAACTCTAACTTTTCTCCTTTTAATTTTTTCCGTGATTACGAATGATTTGTATGTTTGAACATATTTGAATCCTTGTTGGTTGCTTGTTTGATGTTGGAATGGAGGTGAAAACTTTGTTGTTGAATTGTGTATAGAACTAGTTTAATTATTTTGAGAATGAATTCGGGAAGGGATTAAAAAATTCGTAAAAGTGAACACCGACTTGTGTTGATTAATTCGTTTTTGTTGATGTGAAATGCACGTTAAACTCTTCGAACCTGGTAGTATCATGTCTTAGGCCGGGCATCATCAAGTAAATTCTAGGTTTGGGTAGGCAAAAGTAGGACTTGTGATTTTGTTTGATTAAAATGTTTGTTGAATGGATTTGATTTTATGAATTTGATTCAAGTGTATTCATTGTCCGGGGAATGCCCTGAGGTTTTATGTACTTATTCACCAGGGAATACCCCGAGGCATCTTGTACTCGTAGGACGTTCGCGATGAAGGCCCGATGCGTCGGGTAGAACATTAGTCTAGGATTAGTTTAGAATAGAATTTACATTTTCGTATTTTTCTATTTTTTGGGACTGTATAATTTGGACTGGACATTATTTTGGTCTTGAATTTTGTTTGATTTGTTTTGTTTTGCTTGTTTTGTGAGTTTATGTGGTTTATACATTTTATAGTGTCAAAATTAGCCGATACATTCCACCGAGCGACCGTGGTCGAACCACGGGATCGAGGAGTACCTAACACCTTTCCCTCGGTCAACAGAATTCTTTAGCCGAAATCTCTGTTCGTAAATCAGTCTTAAAGAGTCAAATCATTTTGAAGAGGATTTTCCAAAGGTGACTTAGTACACCGGATTATGCCAAGTGGCAACTCTGAGTTTAAATGAAAATAATCCTTTTTGAAACAATTCATTATTTTTGTCACTTTAATAATAATAAAACCTTTTCGAACTTAAAATCACAATTCTTTTTGGGAGTTAAAAAAAGGGTGTGACAGCTCTGGCGACTCTGTTAGGAAATTTTTCAGAATTCGAGTTTATTTTTAGAGTTGTATCGGCTTAGTTTGATATTATGGGTGGATAAACATTGTTTGTGTTATCATTTGTTGTTTATTTTATCATTGTTGAGTGCTACGTGTTTACAGTTTTTCTCTTGTGTGTTACTGCATTATATCTGGCATCATGTGCATAATCCAAGTCAATTCTTTCTGTAACAAGTCCTGGAGTGCACGTCGTGCGCACGAACTCTAGTTGAGTCACCCTTATTTTAGGAGGGGGAGCCATTGGGTGTATGGAGTAGGTGGAAAGCAAAGTAGCCACTATCGACCATATGCTCCCCGAACGGTCTTGTAAGTGAACCACAACGTAGGTTAGCCTTTAGGTCATGTTTATGTGCATCATATTGAGACCTAGAGGGGCCCACTTGGTATTTTGTAGGAGACTCTCCTCTAAAACATCCCTACGTGCTAATTGTTGCATTTTTTTAGGGTAACAGGGTTATTTGACGAACTGATTTAGGGAAAGCATGAGCTAGAATTTAAAAAAGAGGTGTGTAGGCATGGAAAAAAAAAGGAAAAAAAGAGAAAAGGTGAGCAAAAAAAAATATTTCGTAGTTTGTTTAGAGTTCTTTATGACTTTCGTTTTTCACAATTTAAAAATCCAAAAAGATTTTTTACCCTTTTTACACTCATTTTCCAAAAAAAATCAAAACATCAAAAAGATTTTTCTCTGTCTTCTTTAGCATGCATTCACAATTCAAAAACTCCAAAAAGATTTTTTTCATTCATAGGAGTTTTTATAAAAGAAAAATACAAAAAAAAAAAAAAAAATTGTAGGAGTTTTGTACATTTCACGAAAATACCAAAAAGATTTTTCTTTCATAGTTGTTGGTGTCATTTTTATGTGAAGTGTCAAATTGAAAATTCTAAAAGATTTTATTGACGTTTTGCATCTTCTGTTGGTGCTCGTGTCTCTCAAGTCAGTGTGTTAGTTATTTAATCCTTAATTGTCCAATCTGGATGAACTACGCACCCCTGATTCTCCTCTCTCGGGAGTGAGATACGTAGGCAGCCTACTATAGGTTCGGGGATTTTATTTAAAAAATCCAAAAAGATTTTCTTCACTCTTCATTTAGAATAGGTGTTTCATACATGTCTTGAAAAGAAAATTACAGAAAAAAAAAGAATTTTTTTTTCTCAATAGTCGTAAATTTCATTTTTTGTTGATCTTATCTCAAAAATTCAATAAGATTTTCTTCACTCTTTATTTAGACTAAGTGTTTCATATACATCTTTAAAAGAGAATTACAAAAAGATTTTTCTTTAATAGGTTCAAATTTCATTTTTATATGAAATTCAAAATTAAAAATCCAAAAAAAATTTTCTTTGGTAATCATAGGTTTCATTTTGTAAAGGAATTTTAAACGTGAAAAATGCAAAAAGAGTCTATTCTTTTGACAATTTGTTATTTTCTTCTCTTTTTAAAGTTTCAAGAAAAGAAAAAAAAGAAAGGAAAAAATTTTAATTGGTCATTTTGGCAAAACTTCACGAACTACGCACACCTGATTCTCCTCTTTCGGGGTGAGATACGTAGGCGCCCTTCTTGGGTTCGGTGATATTTTATAAAAGAAAAAAAAAGGTTTTGAAGAAAATATTGAACTCTAACATATTTGTTGCCTCTTGTTCAGTTAGTTTAAGGTGGTTGGTTTGTGGCTTCCTGGATGGTCCTCCATATCACAACAAATCCAATGGAGGGTTAGTTGTGTCCAACAAGGATATAGAGAGTGGCATCATGGATGAAATAAAGAGTCAAGAAATTGAGAGTTTAAAGAAAGAGAATTTGAGACTGAGACAACAAATGATGGAAATGTACCGAGCTTGGGCCAGTGGGCTGCCTCCACCCCCGTTCCCCACTTTGACGCTGCAAATACCTTGAGTCTTCCACCAAAATTGTAAAGTCAGTTTCCTTCTGTTGTTGATGCACCACCGTATGCCTCAGAATCCATTCCACATCAAATGCACCTCAATACTTCCACCACTCTTTCTTTAGCTACTCAGTATAAGTCTACCACATTCACAGCACCACATACCGTCTGTGCTTTTGTTGCTCAACCTTCTACTAAGGCTTTCACTTTGGCTATCAATCCAACGATTGTGCTTCCACAGTCCACTAGTGAATCCACGTTCAATACTCTTGATGACCATTTTTATACTCTTGAGCCTACCGTTGAATTAAGTGGACCATCAAAATTTCTTACTAAGAAGCCTAGCATGCTAGAAGGGCCAGAGGAAATGGTTGGGAAAGTTAAGAGTATAGAAAATTATAGGAAAAGTTTCTTGGGACTTGTAGGCTATGAAGATGTTTCATACAAAAACTGGGGCATGTTGTCAAGTGTTAACCTTCCTCCAAGCTATGAGACATCAAAATTTGAGGAGCTTGGTGGACAGCATGATTTCGTGAATCATTTAGGATAATATTGCAAGAAACTGAAGGAAAGAAGAAGGAAAACACACCTATTGTCGTGCCAGGACCAAATCATAGTTTAAGAGGTCCAACTCACCAATAATGTTAGCCTCAATCTCGAGCTTACATATCAAATCCACTTACTCATCTGCAATAAGGTTCCTCTTTTCAAAATCCAAGGAGTTTCATTCTACTTCCTCAATGTCCTTTGAAAAATGCACAATTGTGTACCCATCCGTCTTCTTATCCACAATGGCATGCATCTATCCCTCAACATCATCCTCCACCCCACAAATTTACCAAGGAACCTTTAAATACAAGTTTCATCCGATGCCAGAGTTTACAAGGAGGAGGAAGAAAAAGGATAATTTCACTCCTAATGGGTAATCCTATGCCAGTTTTTTCCAGAGATTGAGATAGAGGGACATTATTACTCCTCTCCTCTGGCACACTCCTAATCAAAATTTAAGAAATTTTGATCCTAATGCACGATGTGCGTATCATTCTGATGCTCAGGGTCATAGTATTGAAGATTGTCGAGATTTGAAAAGAGAAATTGAAAAGATGATTCAAGATGGATCAATTATGGTGCAGAACATTGACAGTTCGGGAAGCTCCAGTCATGTTGATAGGCAAACCAGTGGCTAAGTTGTTAGACTGAGTAATTGAGAAGTCACCCCTCTTCCTACTAGGAAGAGGTCTGGTAGTTTGTTTTGTTTGCAGTTTTCCAAAGTATTTTAGGGTTGTAGTTTGGGATTTATATTTTTTTGTCCCTTTGTCATTTATGTTTGAACCCTTTATCTTTTATTTCAATTAAATAGAGTGTCCCTTTTTCCCTTTATGTTCAAATATATGTTGTTTATTTGTTTTCTTCACATAGTGTATTTTATGTTGATTCTAGTGATATGACATGCTTGCGAAATTTTCAGTCAGATCTTTAAATCCAATTTAACCATAAAATGTTGAATCAGAGGTTTAAGTTAGAAAAAGAGAGCATCTAAGGAAATAGGTAGAGTGTTGAGACATTTGGTGATAAGTTGAAGCCATCTTTGAAAATTAAGGCACTTATTTTGAAAATCACAAGAATAACTTGGTCATCAATTAAAAGACATATCTCAATTAGGTCAAATAGTGGCTGCGTGAATAGGATAAAAATCAGCTCCACAAAATCATGAGTCATTCAATGTGAGGAATATGCAACAAAAGTGGAGTTGTATGCTAGAAAAGCGCAGAAGAAATAGTGATGCATAGACTTAGTCAAAGTTAATGCTGCAAAAGATGTCATAAATGATCTTCATCTTTCACTTCTATATTGCATGATATGTACTTGCATTTTTAAGGATTGATATGACGAAAGCATTTCATTCTGCTATCCAAACATTGTGTCATCCTTTGTTTACCCCATTTGAACTTTAGTCCTATTTTCTTTTATACCCCTTTATTGGAATCAAGATAGAGTCAGTAAAACTCAAAAGAAAATTTTTGAAAAAAAAAATTGTCCAAAAGGAAAGAAAAGAGAAGAGTATCCAAATAGGGTCAGAAAAAAATCCCAAAAAGAAAAAAAAAGAAACAAAAATCAGAATCAATCAAAAGAACAAGCTGCCAGAACTACGCGTGACCTGATTCTCCTCTCTCGGAGTGAGATATGTAGGCTGACCTACTCTGGGCTCGGTCCAACCAAATAAAAAATTTAGAATTGCCTAGTCAAAAGAAACTGGGGCATGAGTTAATCCTCATTGTTTGAGTCGATTCCAAAAGTTATAAGTCATACTCTACTTCAGGTGTCATTTAGGCCCCATGCCATTCTTTCTTTCTAACCCTATCCAAAAGCCAAGTTGCAACCAAAGTAAGACTTTCAAATCAATCTTTGAGAATGTTAAGGCTAAGCATGCAATGGATGTGATGACACATTTTGGATACTACTTATCTTCCTCGGCATAAGGAATTAAGAGAGAAATAAAAATGAGAGAGTCTTATTAGTGAAAACCCTCATGGACACCGTAAGATGATGGTAAGTTGAGAGAGATAAAAATGAGAGAGTCTTATCGGTGAGAACCCTTACGGGCACTGTGAGACAACTGTGAGTTGAAAGAAACAAAAATAAGGGAATCTTATTGGTAAAAAACCCTCTCGGATACTATAAGGCTATGTCAGGTGATAAAAGGAAATGAGAGAGGCTTGTTGGCAAAAACCCTTTAAGGCGCCACTAGCTGAATAAGGTCTCCGAATGCAATTGGCCCAAGAAAGCAACTTACTTTTAGGGTCATTAACTCAACAACAATTTGTGAGAGTTTTGGATGGAAAGATCAGGCAGTTTAATCCAATATGTATGTCATAATCATTAGAGTTGACTGTCATTTTCAGATAAACTTTTCTTTCATCCTTTTCAATGGGGACATTCATTATCATTTCTTTCTTTTCTATAGTTATATTTTTATTTTTCTTGAGTCAGTTATCCAAATAAAATCATTGTCATTTTTCTCTTGTCTTTGAGTCAAGTCTATGTCAAAATAAGTGAGAAAAGATTTCAAAACTGGCTGCCAACTTCTTCAATTGTACAAAGCAAGGCAGAAAGGCCAACGCATAAAAGAGACATGATTGTGAGCCAAAATGAGGCAAGCAGAAAGTTTTGTCAACAAATAAGTCTGGGAACTCTTGAAATACCAAGGTTCCAAGGGGTTTATCTGAGAAGCATGGCAAAGCAGAGATGCTGTGTTTGTCTCAGTCACTCTTAATAATCTGAGTTTGGTCAATGAAACAGCAAGTCAATGACACAGGCTAATGGTTGGAAGCAAGGTTAAATGTGATGATAGCAAGAGCGTTTGCCACGAAAGTCAAAGCCACAAACCAACCACCATTTTTTTATACTCACAAGTTTTCTTTGCATGAAACAGGAACACATGTTACCTTCAAATCAAGGATTTCAAAGCCTAAACATCAAGGCCCGTAATTTCTCACTTTTACAAATGCAAGAAGCAATGTTATTGCACGGGTTTGTAAATTAAATCATAGTAAAAATTCATTATCTTATATCCCTCAGAGAAACACTTTCTGGTCCAAGGATTTCAGTTTTCATTTGTTGGGTGATACACTTCTTAAATTGAACCTTCACTTCTAGAAGACGTACCTTTTAGTCGAGTCATTCCCCTGATTCCTATAAGACGTACTTTTTAATCGAGTCATTTCCTTTGATTCCTGTAAGACGTACCTTTTAGTCGAGTCATTCCCCTTATTCCTATAAGACGTACCTTTTAGTCGAGTCATTCATTTTAATTCATATAAGACGTACCTTTTAGTCAAGTCATCCCCTTTGATTCCTATTAGACATACCTTTTAGTCAAGTCATTCCCCGTGATTCCTATAAGACGTACCTTTTAGTTGAGTCATTCCCCTTGACCCCTAGAAGATGAACCTTTTAGTTGAGTCACTCCCTTTGATTCCTATAAAATGTACCTTTTAGTCGAGTCATTCCCCTTAACCCCTATAAGACGTATCTTTTAGTCGAGTCATTCCCTTTGATTCCTATAAGATGTACCTTTTAGTCGAGTCATTCCCTTTGATTCCTATAAGACGTACCTTTTAGTCGAGTCATTCCCTTTGATTCCTATAAGATGTACCTTTTAATCGAGTCATTCCCCTTGATTCCTATAAGACGTACCTTTCAGTCAAGTCATCTCCCTTGATTCCTATAAGACATACCTTTTAGTCGAGTCAACTCCCTTGACCCCTAGAAAGCGTACCTTTTAGTCGAGTCATCTCCCTTTATTCCTATAAGACATACCTTTTAGTCGAGTCAACTCCCTTGACCCCTAGAAGACGTACCTTTTAGTCGAGTCATCTCCCTTGATTCCTATAAGACATACCTTTTAGTCGAGTTATTTCCCTTGACCACTAGAAGTCATATCTTTTAGTCGAGTTATTCTCCTTAATTCCTATAATAATGTGACTTTCACAAAAGTCCTTTGATGATAAACTGGGGCAAAATTTAATTTTGTTGTTTGGAAATTCACTTTTCTAGAAAATGATCTCTTTATATAATCTTTGTTTGGGATAATTTTCTTTTTAGTTTTGATGTGATTTCAGGAGTCCGCCTGAAGAATAGGGTGAATAAATGAAAAGTCAGGCTACATGGTGAAGAAGTTGAAATTCAAGCAACAAGGTGAAGAAACTGAAAGTCAGTAGATTGAAAAAATAGCAAGTCAGGAGCCCGCCTAGATAATAGGGTGATGAAGTTGAAAATAAAGCAGTAAGTTGAAGAAATTGCAAGTCAGGAGCCCGCCTGAAGAATAGGGTGATGAAACTCAAGTAAAAAACAAGCTGCATAGATAGGATTTTGTAATTTCATTTATGTTTTAACTTGTAATGTTCATTTTTGATGTAATAACAGAGCCGTGGACCGAAACCTCGACGGAACCTCGCTCGACTCTCCAACTCGGTATATTCCCTCTTCTTTCAGTCCTTGGGGATACCTATGACTTGATTTCCTCATAATTAGGGATTAGTATGATGTCCAAAGTCAAGACTTGGTTTTCCCCCTTCCTTCTGTTTCATGTTGTTTCTTCCTTTGACTAATGGTCGGAACAAAATTCTGTTTTGTTGTCTACTTCTTTGTATGAAAACACCTTGTGTTTACATTCAAAGGGGGCATGATGTAGACACCTAATTTTGTCCCTCCCGAAGACCCAAGGTATCAATTTTTACCCTCGTCTTACCATGTGTCCTACCCCATATAATTATACCCCGCAAAAAATATAAAAATAAAAACTTTAAACAAACTCTCTAACAAACTTTATCCTACCCAACGAACCTACCCCACACCCCTATACCCCTAACCCCACCCCATACCTACCTCACTCACGGGAATTCTATTTTTGTTTCCAAGTGAAAAAGGAGCATACACATCCATTTTTGTTTCCAGGGAATATAGACACATAACAAATCACAAATAGAGGGGCCCACAGAAGATTCCTTTGGCTTCTTTTTTGCCAAATTAAAATAAGGGGGCCCACGGATTTGGATCCACTTATTCACATATATACACCTAATCATCATCTAGGGGGGGATAGAGAAAAGAAAAAAAAGCTCTCCATTTTTGCTCTAATTTTCAGCTCACAATACACACACATACATATGCAAAAATCACACACACACATACGAGAATCAGAGAGATTAAGAGGAGTGAACAGCGAAGAGAGGGAGGGAGATAGGTTGAGATAGTCAAAGTAGTGATAAAAAAAGGGATAAAAATGAACTGAAATTCCAAAAGGATCGATCAGAATAGTGATACCGGTGATAGATCCAGTTTATTTTGTATTTTTTCTGGCGAAATCTTCCCCATAATCGGTTTAAATTCATCAAGTCGACTCACCCAGTCTCAAAATTCCCCTCAAAATCTCTACGTTTCCTTGACTTTTAGGCGTAATCTCGATGGAAAACGCTGAAGTCG
Organism: Capsicum annuum; assembly: GCF_002878395.1. Classification (NCBI taxonomy): domain Eukaryota; kingdom Viridiplantae; phylum Streptophyta; class Magnoliopsida; order Solanales; family Solanaceae; genus Capsicum; species Capsicum annuum. The sequence goes on along the minus strand of NC_061121.1, from coordinate 231,249,347 downwards.
CCGGACTCCGACCCTTTCCCATCGATTTTTCCCACCGTTTGAGCTCACCAGAGCTTTAGTCGCATGGTTTACTTTAGTTTTCTTCCATTTTTCTGGTTTTGCGTGGATAACTGCTCTTCGAGATTCTTAGTTCAACTCGAATTTTGGGGTTATCGCATGTTGGGCTGATTCTTGACTGATTTAGAGAGTTGAGATCTCGTTGATGTTCTTCGAGGTTCTTGGACGGGCTCCTATTTCTCTTATCAAGTCAATCGAAAGCTCTTGAGGTCCAACTCTAACTTTTCTCCTTTTAATTTTTTCCGTGATTACGAATGATTTGTATGTTTGGGCATATTTGAACCCTTGTTGGTTGCTTGTTTGATGTTGGATTGGAGGTGAAAACCTTGTTGTTGAATTGTGTATAGAACTAGTTTAATTATTTTGAGAATGAATTCGGGAAGGGATTAAAAAATTCGTAAAAGTGAACACCGGCTTGTGTTGATTAATTCGTTTTTGTTGATTTGAAATGCATGTTAAACTCTTCGAACCTGGTAGTATCATGTCTTAGGCCGGGCATCATCAGACAAATTTTAGGTTCGGGTAGGCAAAAGTAGGACTTGTGATTTTGAATGATTAAAATGTTTGTTGAATGAATTTGATTCAAGTGTATTCATTTGGCCGGGGAATGCCCTGAGGTTTTATGTACTTATTCACCGGGGAATGCCGCGAGGCATCTTGTACTCGGAGGACGTTCGCGATGAAGGCCCGATGCATTGGGTAGAGCATCAGTCTAGGATTAGTTTAGAATAGGAATTTACATTTCCGTATTTTTCTATTTTTTGTGAGGTTATGTGGTTTGTACATTTTATAGTGTCAAAATTAGCCGATACATTCTACCGAACGACCGTGGTCGAACCATGGGATCGAGGGGTGCCTAAACCTTCTCCTCGGTCAACAGAATTCCTTAGCCGGAATCTCTGTTCGTAAACCAGTCTTAAAGAGTCAAATCGTTTTGAAGAGGATTTTCCAAAGGTGACTTGGCACACCGGTGTTAAAAATCCCTTCGAACTTAAAATCACAATTTTTGGAAGTTAAAAAAGGGGTGTGACATTGAGATATTTTTACGTGTTGATTGATTTGATTTATTAAAAATAATATATATACATTATTTATATATATATATTTCATACAAAAATATCCTTCATAAATATAGTGAAAAAGATTATGAGGGCAATTATATCTTCAGACATACAAATACATGCATTGGAATCCGAAGATGTTGATACTAAATTTTACATTGGGCTGATATATGTCTCAATATACATTGATATACAAGAAAGACGATTGAAATAAAAGCTATGATGTACAAATGATATACCGGAGGTTAAAATGGATCAAAGACCATGAGAATGAAGTCCATAAATCTGACAGGTTAATGGGCCAAACTGGGGTCTAAATCTCAAACTTTGCTTCATTTTCTTGTAATATGTTGCTAGTAATTTGTACTAACTTTTTTTAATTAACCTAAGTAATTTCCTAAGACATTATCATTTTCTTATATCTGGAATTTCTTACTTAATTCATAATTTTCTCACCTTATTTTTCTTGTTTAAAATAGATTAAATTGATTCCTTCAAATTTTCTCCTTAAAATAAGTTTTCTAAAATTAACTCTTTAAATCAAGACAACATTTATTTTGTTCATATGACTAATAGTTTAACGTGTAAAAGTAATATCCTTTAAAATCTAAGAAACTATTTTTTTTTTGAAAATTTTAACTTTTCATAATTAATAAAATACTTTTAATCTAATACTCTACTAACATCTTTTTCCCAAAGACGTTTTTTTTTTTTTTATGACAAAATCGAGTTTGCTATAACAAAACAACAACGACAACAACAACATATAATAATAATAATAATAATAATAATAATAATAATAATAATAATGAAAATAGTAAGAAAATAATTAATGACGTAATCCTCTTTTCCCATAAAAGCATAGATTAATTTTTTCTTAAATTAAAAAATTTGCAGTTTAGTTTAAGAGGTCTATCTTTAATTCAAATAGAATATTTTCATATGAATGACTAAGTATCAATTTAGGTTAATAATTTTGATATTTTATATAAAATCAATTGTATGCAAAATTAGTCATTTGTTAGTCAAATTATTTCTGATAAATTATTTTCTATACGGAAGCTCTTAAGTGTCTTAAAACCTTATTAGAGTTTTAATTAAATTCTTGATCAATTTATCTTATTTTGAAAATTTATTTCTATTTTTGAATTTTTGAAATTTCTTTAAGTTTTCTTGATATTTTCTATAAAAATCAAGTAGCGACTCCGTAATTTTCTTAAAAGTTACTTCAAAATTTTCTTAAATTTTTGAAATAGTTTTAAAAAGTCAAACTCATTTTCTTTTAGATGAAATTCAAAAAGAATAAAACAATAAGTTTTTTATGAATGAACTATTTTTTTACGTAAAGGAGACTAAACATTTTTGTCATTCCCGTTTAAGTTTTAACTGAATTACTAGGGATATAGTCATGTTTGACTATATTTTCATAGTTATGTATCTATATATATAGCTCCAAGTGAACAAATACAAATTTCAGTCACTGAATGAAAGAATGAACACAATTGATAACGAAAAATTGGATACATTAACAAGAAATGATAATTAAGTTAAATAATATTGTGAATTATAATCAAATAACAAACTATAATTGTTTATTTTTCTTAAAACTACAATATTGATTCCGTAATGAGCCCTTCAATATCTAGTCTCTCTCTCTATAATCCACTTGTAAATCCAAAATCTATATCTCAATGTATTATACAAGGGAATCAACGCTATGCTTAATAAGTCTAAGTATAATATGGTCGAACAGGTGACAGTTTATGCAATAATAGTTTTTCGCATTTTCTTTTTCAAACATGAAGTTGAAGATGGGTCATCAATCTAAAATTCATGGCAATAATTTGCACTTGTTTTTTCACCATTCTTAATTTGTAATTCAAATAATGTAACTTTCTATTCATCTTAAGACTTTTAAAAAATATAATAAATTACAATAATATAAAGAAATTAAATATCATTTCCAACAGGTATATCAAATAATAAAAATAAGACAAATCATGATAAACTAATATGATTCAATAGAGTTGTATAAGACGAGAAAAGGAAAGGAAAAAATAGAAAGCTTTATTATTTGGCTAATGCCTTTTTATAAGTTGCATAGAACAAGCAACACTACTAGTTATATATTTAATTGAAATAATTCAAATCTTATTGTTGCTTTCTATTTTGGGCCCATGAAATTTACAATTCCTCAATTTATGCCTTCATCAATTTCAGCAATTTCATTTTGGGAATGTGGAGCCCAATTACAGAAGCAAAGTCCAATATTACAATGGTATTTAGGAACACCACAACGGTCTCTACAATCTTCATTTGTTTTGCAACAACAAAAATTAAAGTCCTTTGCTTTTGCCTTTGGTGAGACACCTATCATATCAAAAGTCAATATTATGTACTAACATATTGTATACTGCAAAATCAAAGCAAATAAAAAACTTACAGATTCCCATCACCATGAAGATAAGAAGAAAAGCCATTACTTTGAAAGCCATAATTTAGTATTTAGTATGCTACCACTTGAAAGTAATTTATTCTTCTCCTTTGTGCTCTATTTATACCATGTTTAGCCAGCAATCTTAATAAGAATAATATTAAATAATATAATAATAGATAAAGTTAATTTAATAGATACTCCAATTTGAAATAAATATATTCAACAGAGAATTAAATTAAATTTAAATTTTGTTCACAAAATAGCAATTAACAATTAAATTATCAAATATTACAAGAATTTATGTAAAGCAAAAGTTATATTATGGTCAAACAAATCAGTTTTTAGTAGGAAATGAATAACTATTTTAATGAATTTTCCAAACATGATTGATACAAAGTTTGATCGGATAAGTACAAATTAAATTATAATCAAATAATTTTTTTTCATAGAAAATTAATAAATATTTTAATGAATCTTCTAAACATGCTAAATAAAAAGTTTGATCAGATAAGCATAAATTAAATTATGGTCAAACTAATAATATTTTATGAAAAAAGAAAAAGTTATTTTTAGTACAAAATTAATAAATATTTTAATGAATTCTCGGAACATGATCCATATAAAGTTTGATCAGATAATTATAGATTAAATTATGACCAAATTAATTATTTTTACTGAAAAAGAAATAGTCATTTTTAGTACATAATTAATAAATATTTTAGTGAATTCACTGAACATGATCTATACAAAATTTGATCAGATAAGCACAGATTAAATTATGGCCAAACTAATCACTTTTTACTTTATAAGAAATAGACATTTTTTAGTACAAAATCACTAGATATTTTAATAAATTCTTTGAACATGATCTGTACAAAGTAGAAATAGACATTTTTTAGTACAAAATCACTAGATATTTTAATAAATTCTTTGAACATGATCTGTACAAAGTTTGACCAGAACTTTGATTCAAATATCGAGCGCTACTCTATTTTTGAACATAAAAATATTCTTTTTCATTTGATTTATTTTTTAATCATTTGTCAAATGTTGAGAAAACGATTAAAATGACTCTTAGTGTAGCTTGACAGAGTATATGGTATTAATTCAAAATATTGTATGTTAATAATGCTAATACTAGTAATTTTAGTAGTAGTTGTGCGTGTACCTGAGATTTTTTTACGTGATATATATCGATTTAATGTCCTGTTTGAGTTACAAGTTTAGTATGATATCATACTAAGTGATTCTTTTGTATAGGTACAGTATTATGACATCAAACATAGATGAATCAGTGAATTCATTATTTGGCGATGAAAGAGAATTTCCCATCAATGCTATGTTTGAAAAAATAAGTAAGAAGTATGGCCAATTTTTTAACGAAAGGCGTGTGCAGTTCAAGTGCCCAAAAAAAAACTTGATTTGTTCTCAAAATCGAAAAAATAATATCAATGAACATCAGTTTGGGGAATAGGTTATTATCTCATAAAATAGCAGATTAAAAATTAAGTATCACCGGTCATAGAGATGTTTATGATTAAGTTAGATGTATATTAAGGCTTCAAATAACTCCCAGCTATCGGACGAATCAAAACATTCCTTATCGATTGAATTCTTGAGAAGGATATTGGTATAGTCAACTTAAAATGAGCATATCTATCATTATACTTGGAATTTTTGAGCTCATGACCTATCAAAAGATAGATAATTGAATTAGCTTTCCAAAGATGCCAATTTTGCCTAAATCCAATATCAAATCAAAGAGTTATTCCTAATTTACTCCAGCATGTCAGGATGAAAATAGTGTGACGACATTCGTGGTAGCTTACCACATTTGTGACGCCCTATCACGAAGGTCGTCAGCCTTAGGTAGAAACCAGATCCTAAGTGACGACATACGTGGAAGCTTATCATATTTGTGATGCCCTATCACGAAGGTCGTCAGCCTTAGGCAGAAACCAGCTCCTAAGTGACGACATTCGTGGTAGCTTACCACATTTTTGATGCCATGTCACAAATGTCATCAACCTTAGGCATAATTCAGGTCCTAAGTGACGATATTCGTGGTATATTATCACATCTTTGATGCCATGTCACAAATGTCATCATCCTTAGGCAGAATCCAGCTTCTGTGTGACGACATTTTTGATGGCTTGTCACATTTTTGACGCCATGTCACAAATATCGTCAGCCTTAGGCAGAATCCAGCTTCTATGTGATGATATTTTTGACGGCTTGACACATTTTGGACGCCATGTCACAAATATCTTCAAAATTAGGTAGAAACCATCAGTTCCAGCTCCTGTGTGACAACATTTTTGACGGCTTGTCATATTTTTGACGCCTTGTCACAAATGTCGTCAGCTATTATTTTCAGCAACTGGAAATTTATTTCATAAGGGTATTTTGGTATTTTTCCTTCACTTCCCATGACTTATAACCCTCAAGGAACGTATTATCTTCCATTCTCTTTAGTTAAAACATCTCAAAAGGCTCTCTCATACACTTTCAACCACAAGATTAGGGTTTTCTCTCAAGATCATCTCCTCAAGAACAAAAACATTCTTTCCCAAAGGGGTTAAACCCTAGTCAAGAAAAATCAAGGGAAAGCCTAAGGATTTCTTCAGGAACCTTCAGAAACATTAGATCTCTTTCAAGATCAAGCTTTAAGGTATGCGTAGTGCTCATTTATGGATCCAATCCATTCATAGAGCTCAAGAACCATGTTTTAAATATTATTTTGTAAAATTTTTGTGGTGATATGAGTATGTACATGTTGACGATTGTTGTTTAAGTTTCAATGTGATGTCTAAATGTGTTTTCATGGAATATATATGTTTGTTAATTGAAAACCATGAACTTTAGGTGGTTTAATATGGTGCAAGTATGAAACCCACCTATGTCCTAAAGAATGCATGCAAGGTGTTTGATAAAATGCTTAGGATGCTAGAAATTCATGTTTACATGGTTCCATTATATCTAAATGACAAGTCCATGTTAGCTATATACTTCAATATAAATTCCATGCTATTGATGTGTTGCTATTGTTGTGGTATGAAACATGTATGATAATGGAGATATACTATATGTACATGAAATATATCCATGCACTCCCTACCATGCTTAAGATGTTGAAGAACTACATGAAGTATAATATCCCATACTTATGACAATGTGAATTGTGGACTCCAATCTTATGATCAAGTCAGTCATGTTGTGTCTGTTTCCTTCCATTGAGTCCTGGGGGTATTCGTACCCAAAAAATGTAGTTGTGTGCCTAGATCTATGTCATGTTATCACGATACTCTCAGTCAAGCCATGATCTATAGAATTCAGTCAGTCATGTGACTCAGGAAAATTCAGTAATTTCAGTAATCTCAGTAGTCCAGTAATCTCAATAATCTCAGTTCTCAGTAACCTCAGTAACCTCAGTATTCACAGTTAATCTCAGTAACTTCAATAGTTTCAACCAGTCCTCAGAACTCAGTACATTCCGTCAGTCATCAGATTCCAGTAAACTTAGTTTAGCTCCGCTAAACAATACTACTAGTATCAGTCTAGTTAATCAGTAACAGTTTAACTAATAAGTTCAGTTCAGTTATTTAGTTCAGCTTAGTTATTCAGTTTAGTGTCCTTCATATGGGAGTAGAAGTTAGCACCGGGTGAACCCAAGGATGGGAACTCACCTGCCAAATCAGGATGTGATTCTTAGCAGTCATCCTTGTGTTTCAGAAATACATAGACAACGTAGGTTGAGACATCTTAACCTGTCAGATTAGGGTTGATGAGGTGGCTTAACCTGCCAGTTTAGGATTCCCACCATTCTCATTTGAGTACTTGCCAGATAAGGGTCACTCACAGCTGTCCTTACCAGTGGCGCAATATTGACACCCCTCTAGTTGGGGCAGAGACTGGACCCCAACTTAGCTATATGCATTATTGGGGCATGTCGGTTAGACAACTACTTCCCACAGTCATAGTTTCAGTCTCAGTCTTAGTAAAAGAACTCATATAGTTCTTCAGATTTCAGTATATCAGGACTGTCAGATATAGTTAACCAGACCAATTCTTTATAATTCGAACTGTCAGAAACAATCATTCCTTATCAGTAATGCAATATCAGTGTCTCAGTATTCAGTAATACAATATTAGATCCATCACTTATTAGTGATTTACATATCAATATCAGTAAAATCAGTCTTTAGTATCTCAGTATCAGTAAACTTATGTTGTCAGTATTCATACTCAATAGTCAGTATCTCCACGAGTTCAGTAACAGTTACGTATGCATGTATGTATTCTCACATTTATATCAGTCCGTATTGTTCATGCATATAACCCTTTGCATTTAGCCTACCTTACTCGTATACTCAGTACATTCAGACGTACTGACGCATTTGCGCTATGGTGCTTTCTCTTATGTTACACCATAGGTTCAGAGGCACGAGCTCCAGATCAACAGTAGCATTCTAGTGTTTAGGGTTGCTGTGAGTCTTTCTCATTTGAGGACTATATGATTATTACTTCATTTATCATTTCAGTTTATTTTAGTTGTTAGATGGATTTAGTTGGAGACATGTTCCATTAACTCCTTATTCAGACAGTTTAGAGGCTTTCAGACTACAACATGTTAGATAGTTATTACAGTGGTTTGGTATTGTTATACCATCTTCAGATATTATTCTTATTAGATATTTATTCAGTTGAACCTTACGGCCTTGCAGTACATATTTTTTGTATTTTTATGTTATATTATGCAGTATACAGGTACAGATATTAGTCATAAGTTAGCTTATGGTCCTTTGGGGTCATGAGCATCGTGTAGCATTCTGATTCAGAAAATTGGGGTTTTACAAACTTGGTATCAGAGCCAAAGGTTTAATAGAGTCCTAGGAAGTCTGAATGCCGCATCCAGTATAGTTTTGTACATGCGTGTGTTGTGCACCATACTTATGTGCAGGAGGCTATAAGATGTTTTAGGAATAGTTTTCCTTCTTTCATGTCTCAGATCGTGCTATAGCAAGGTTCTCTAAGTAACTCATGTAGATTCTCATCATGCTTTACTCATGTTAATTCCACCTTACTTTAAAAGTAACAGAAACAGTGAAGCTCAACTCCTAAATATAGGGCTTTCTTAGACAGTATCCCATCAGTTAAGTTATGTTCCAAAGTTGTACGGATCTCATTCCTGATCATGAGAACTCGTTCTCGAAACCAGATTTAGATATGCCATCAGATACCTTCTCAAAATCCTATGATAGCATGTGACCCAGAGTTAGAAATATGAACCTAGGAGTCTAGCATTAGACAAGTTGGGATACTATATCCAAATTGAATAGATTATGTATTCATGGTGATAGTTATGCCCGAATAAATCAATAGGCTTGAACAGTGTGAGTTAGAAATTTAAGTTTATTGACTTGAAATTAAGCATGACGGTATGAATGTGATATTAGTAGTATGTGAGGAAACAGAGGCAGATAATGTATTTACTAAGGCAATCATGTGTTGATCAGAGTGTAAGCATGTGATGATGATTGCAGTTCAGTTCAAAGATTAGTTTACTGTTCAGTATGTACAGAAAAGTAGTTAGGGAAGACGATTCCCAACCCATCCCTTATCTCAGTATAAAGTTTTGTACTTCTATCAACATAATGACTATGCATGCTTCATGTCTCAGATTCTATGAATACAACTTATGTTCACAAGTATTCTATAGAATCGTGTGCATTTTCAGTTCCCAACATAGGGAGTTCAGTTCCAGCTCACTCAGTGTTACGAATCATGTTCCACGAACTCAAAAATTCCAGAATCAGGTCATGCA